>NW_010103636.1:475-1785 GCF_000699245.1 Pterocles gutturalis | reverse complement strand
TCTCCAAGTGCATAAACCAAAAGCCACCACAGTCACCAGCCAGCCTCTTTCTAAGCAGGCCTCCCCATGTCCCTCTGTCATGGCAAGAAGATCCAAACCCCAGCAAAGGACAGAGCCAACAACAGCTGAGATGTCCATCAAGGAGAGATCTCACTGTGGAAGAGGAGGAGAAGGGGTTTCAAACTCACCTGGTTCCCAAGGAGAAGGAGGAAAGAGAAGGCGATGAGAGAGCAGGGACTTGGGCTGCCTTTTATACCTGCCCTTCATTGCCGCAGGACCAGAGGCACCCTTTGCAGAGGTAACAATTTCCTCACAAGCTCATCTTGAATGCAAATCCTCACAGCTAATGATATGGGCTATGCTTTCATTTCCTGCACTGCTGCCTTTTCATTTACAGATTTGTGCCATGCCCATTCCCCAATGAAGGCTTCTGCTGAGCACAGGGATGAAAGGCCCCAGGATTTCTGGGCAGGAATGTAGCAGTGCTGGCAGAAGACTCAGGCTCAAGTGCTGGACGGGTCCAGAGCAGACAAGTGACACCAGCCTATGTGACTCTGGTTGGGGCTGTTGGAAGTGTCATTATCAGGAAGAAACTCCAGCAATGTTCATCTGGATGCCCAAGAGGTCCGCTGCATGAGTACATACCACATCCTTCTCATTCCCTCCCTCCTCAGCTCACCCTTATGATCACTTGTGGTTCCCTCCCCAGCTGTGTGCATTGTGCTGCTGGGTTTTCACCCCATCTTCCTAACACTGCCCTCAGGATAATTTCTGGCCCTCTCCGTGCAGTCTGTGAGCACACAAATAATGCCATGGGCATGCCTGGGGCCTCGTCCTTCCCCACAATGCCCTGGCCCTGCCATGATTGTCTCCCAGCTGTCCTCAGCAGAGTCCACGGTTTGTGTTCTTGTCCTGTGTGCTCCGGTGTGTAGCTGGGTTTGTGTGAATGCACGTGGGTGCAAAAACTTGTGCATATTTTCACAGCGATGTGCGCGAGCGTGTGTGTCCTTTTGTGCCCGTTGTCACACACAGACTATAGTGCAGGTTCCCAGTGTTAGCAGGAGCCCAAGTGCAGCTGAAGGGTGGTGACACCAGCCTGGTAGAGACCTGTCCAGGGAAGAGGCACTGAAATGCACCCCCTGCCTCCTGAAACCTCCTTCTCCTGCCCATCCAAGGCTCATGCTCTGTTGATGCTGATTTCAGGCCCCAACAAGAGCCATTTCACACCAGTTTGGATCCTTAGTTGAATTCAGCACAACAACATTGGGAGTGCCTCAGCATAGCTGGCAGTCCCTACTCCCTGCCTCTCC
>NW_010103636.1:0-260 GCF_000699245.1 Pterocles gutturalis | reverse complement strand
GGCAGATCCAAAGAGCTGAGGACTACCTTCATGTCCCACTTTGTAATCTCAGCCTGAGTGCCCAGGAAGTGCCTCAGGAGGGAAAGGACATTGGATTCACGGCCACATCCCAGAAACCTTCAAGTATTGCATAGGGCTGTCCAGAAGAGACCCTCTTTCCAACAAGGGCAGTGCACAGTGTGTAGAGCTCCTGAGCCCATCTCCCTGCCTAGAACGTTTTGCTGCCTGGGCTCAGGTCACACTTGGATTGAGTGCAGCCA
>NW_010103635.1:109383-112291 GCF_000699245.1 Pterocles gutturalis | reverse complement strand
TGCCGGGGCGCGCTGCGCCGTGCTGGGGGCGGGGGTCCCGCCGGAGGGGGTGGGCGCAGGCAGGAATGTCTCCAGCTGCTGCTGCCGCCCGCTTCCTCACAGCTGTCAAAATGCACTTGAGGAAATCCACTCACACCTCCCCGAGCAAGGGTCTCCTTGGCGGGACGTGACACCGCGCCGCAGGACCATGGCTCCAGGGCTATGCCCCAGCAGGCACGTTTTGACACCCCCCTTGCAGCCACCGAGACATCCCTGCTGGCTCCGCTCGCCTGGGCTCTTCCCTGGCTTTGTCCCAGGCCAGGAGGTTTGTTTGCTGGGCCGGAGCAGTGCAAAGTTTGTTTATCATTCTTTAGGGTTTGACTTCGAAACATCTTTTTAAGATTGAAATTCTTCATGGCGGTGCCAAGCTTGTGTGGAAATTCCCTTTTATCAATATGCTGCTGCCTTGTAAACTGCAACTTGCAGCTTTCCTCTGAGCACTCACTGTGCCAGTGCGGATGTCTGCAAAGTCCCTGTGCCCCTGGGATGGGCTCTGCCCTTTTTTGACGACAGGGCTATTAAAGGAATAGGTTTTTCTTCTTCATTTTTACCTCACCCTGAGTGGCTGGTGGCCCTTTTGTCCTTGTTCTCTTGCTATTTATACTGCTGAAGAGTTTTGCTATTTAAATGCCTTTGCTAGGTCTAACTAGCTTGACTTTTAACAATTCTCATCTCCAGTGTTCAAAGACCAGGGACTGAATGAACTCAGGAGCAGCACAGACCGAGTACAGGCAGGAGAATTTAAGGGACAGCAGTTTTACCCTGTTGGAGGAGGTAACAACCAATGTACTGCTCCTAATCAGCAAGTTTGTATTATATATATAATACATATAATTTTTTTTCCCATGCCTGACAAATTGTGCTTTCTCCTAATGCTTTTTCCTTGCTGCTTTAGGTCTGATGACCTCCTGCAGCCATTCCTCATCTTTCTGTCCCTTTTTAAAGTTACAGTTTTCAGATGGGTTTTGCCCTTTTGACTTAAAGGAGTTCTGTGCATCCTCCATGCACCAGACCCTGGGTTCCTCCCTCTGGTTGACTCCTCTAGTCAGGTCTCATCATTTCTCGAACCACGCAGCCCCCAGCTTGTCCCAGCCTGCAGCCCATATTGCATTAATTGCTCCATCCAAGGTTATTTTCACATCTATTTTCCTTACCAAAACCGTGTCTAAAATAGCACCCCCTCGTGTCACTATTTGGAGAAAAAATCTGCCGGCTGTCAGCACGTTGAGCATTTCCCATTTCTTCCTGCTCAGAAGACATTGCTGGGCAGTGGGTGGCACTCAGAACTGCAGGATTTTTCCCTGCTTTCCTCTCTTGAGGTCACTGTCAGGGTGCTTCTGAGATTAGAGGACCTGGTCCCACTCACCCTTTCTTATCAAGGCGAGAAGCTGTGCCTGCATTCTCAAGGTGAGCGCTGTCAGGAGAAATGCGCATGATACACAAGTCATGCTCTAGCAAATTTGGCATCTTTTGGAGTGCAGTGTAACTCACTCTCCAGCAGCACGATCGACTGCCGGTTTGAGTGCCAGGTCATTTTATAGAATAGTTACCAGTTCCAGTGATTTAGAGGCTGGTTTCCAGGAGACTCGGGATGCCTGAATCCCGAGGCCCTGCAGCACGGAGCCTGCGGCTTTGCTCCAGCAGCAGGGAGCTTGCATGGACGCAGGCGCCTGCTTGCAGGACGGTGTCCGGTTGCGAGGCATTTGATGATGTGCTTGAGGAGCAGCACTTCAGAGAGGATCGTAACAACTTCCAGCAGTTTCGAATGACTGTTGGCTTTTAGGAATACAGTTTTGAGTTTTCTTTCGCTAACATTCATAGGTTTTACTTTTTAAGAGCATTTAATGATTTGATTAAAACTTTATATGATCAAGCAGTAACGTGAGTGCTTTGCAATGACCTTTAAATGGGAAGGGTTTAATTGTTTGGGTTTTTTAGAGAGAAGAGCTAATTTCATGGTTATTAACAGGCCTGTGTCCCTGCAAGGCCGTTCCAGGCAGGTGAAGGCTGAGGAACGCTGTGCGTGAGGCTCTGGTGCACAGGGGGAGAGCGAGCACACCTGGTTCTGAAGGACAGAGAAGCTGATGACTTCAAAAGGGAAGAGGATGCTGTGGGGAAGGTGTGCCGAGGTCTGGATTCTGGGTTTTTAATCTGTGACTAAACACATTTCACAGTAGAGTTAGAATAAGCTGTGCTATGCAGCCCCGGCAGCGCAATGGGATTTCATCAGACATGAGAAAATAGGCAAGACAGGGGAATTTATTGTTGTCTCTTCTCCCGGGTAATTTCCCCACCTTGGGGCTTAGTGCAAGGTGCTGACTTGCAAATGACACATCATTACGAAGCCAGCCCAGAGCTGCAAAGCGCTGCTAGGAAAGTGATTGGGGAAAGCGGAGGGAAGCTGCCTCTTGGAGTTGGTTCTTCCTGGTGTGGGACCCGCTCTGGGAACGAGTTGATTTAATTCCCACACGTTGGTTCTCAGATGGTGCGAATAAAGCTGCTGACAGTGACTGAAATGGGATTTGACACTGGAGAACCTGTTAGGCTCGGTAAATGTAGGTCTGTTGGGAAGCTTCAAAGGGTTGTATTTTAAGCCACTTTTCCCCCATCATCATCGTTTTATTATTTTTGAATCTCTGGTAACTGTAGTTTTTATGATGAATGAGCAGAAGTTGACAATAAAGCCACAGAGAATGAAATGCAAGAAAAATCAGAGCTAATTATATTAAAAGTTATTCAGCCATTTTTTTTCCTGATTGCTTGTACATAAATCAGGTAATTGAGAAATGGTCCCAATGAATTATGCACTGGGTTTAAAGATGGTCTGGCTTCTTTGATAAAATATGAACTATTTGAAAGATTTATAAGT
>NW_010103635.1:81920-109352 GCF_000699245.1 Pterocles gutturalis | reverse complement strand
CCTGCTGAATGTTTTAGTATTTAGAGCAGCAGGAAACCACTCTGTGATATTTTTAAAACAGGTATTTACTCAAGTAATTGGTTACTTTTTATGTGGAATAAGAAAACCTAGGGCAGCTATATTGGACTTGACATAAAAGAGAGGTATGTAATTTGTGAGCATAACAGGGTGGAATGTACACATTGTACCTGGGGAGGTATTTCGAGAAAGACAACTCCTTGAGACAAAAAGCCAAAACAACAGACACGCTAGGTTGCATGCCAGAATTGTTTATTCCTCAGTTAATCAGCTGTGTAATGAGTGTCCAGAAACAATCCTTTCTGCCCAGGTAGTTTAAGTTTCAAACTTCGTAAGCTTTGTGGCCTTCATAAAATGGATTACATGGAAGTTGGACGAAAAACACATGTTTCTGAGAACATTTTGGTTCAAATAAAAAAAAAGTGGCAATGTCAGTGCCAACAATTTACTACAGAATATCTGAACCAGATGCCGTTAAACTATAATTCCAAACAATTTGCCAGAATTATGTATTTACTTTATTCTTTAAGTCAAACTAAAGATATGCATGGTTTTTATTACTTGTGGATATAAACAAAAATGTGATGTGATTACAACTAATATGAGGCAGATAATGCCAAACAGTCATGATTTCTGTGACTACTGCACTAGCTAAAGAAAAATGGAAGCTCTGCTGGTAATTATGTGCTAAAGGGTGGTAAAAATGTGGCTGTTCAGATTGAGACATATCAGACTGCAGCCTGCTTAGTCACCAGATAAGACCATTGGCCAAAAGCAGCTATTTCTCCCCTTTTCTCACAGTAGTACATTTTTTTTTTTTCCTGAGAGAACGGGGAAGAGATCTGAAAGACATGCTGAGTTATATTCTTAGCTGAAATAATACATGGAAGGGACTCTTGTTAGGAGATACTTGTAGGCGATCTCTGACTTGCCAGTTCTTATCCAGATGAGCTGCTATGTGATGGTTGAAAAGACAGACATTGACATCAAAATTGCCGTCTTGACAGGACAGAGTGAGTTTTAGCAGGAGTTTTTATGACATTACATGTCATTCAGGTTATAAAGGGTTCTAGCTGGCACTCCCACAAGCTGAAACAATCTTTACCTACTGTCAAGAGGCTCTCAGAAAACCTCAAATAATTTCCTTGAGTGAAGTGGCTACCTCAGTCAACTGGGGCTTGACGCGGAGAAGTGCTGAACGTCCTGTAACACCCGTATTCCCAGGTCGGGCTCCAAATGAGCAGGGAGAAAAATGTATCAGAAACTAGAGAAAAGACTTACAAGAAGTTTTGATTCAGAGAATTGTTCAGTGAAGTCACCAAAACTGAATTCCCCTGTGTGTTATAAAGAAAAGAAGAATCTGCAAAAGATTTGCAGTGGAGTCTCTGGTTTCATCCAGACAACAGCCTGCTGGGACACAGCGAGCTCTGTCTCCCAACCGAGGGCTGCACTGTCAGATCTGCTCGGAGGAGCATGGAAACTCATCACAGCTCTTCTGCAGAAATCCTCTCTGATTTTGGGAAGAAGATGCTTTTGTATAAAGCAAAAAAAGAGTTATCTGGGTCCCCCATCAGAAAACTACCTGGTATATAAAATCTCCTCTTTGTTTTACGTGATTCAAGGTTAACACATGCTTCATTGCAGGCAGGATCAAAACCCAGAGATGAACTGGGTTCCACCTGCAACACAAGATGTTTTTGCATTTTTGAACCTGCCAAATCCTGAAGCAATACCTGTAGGAGAGATGAGAATTACCACTACGATATTAATGCCAAAGCCCAATGCAAATAATTTAATTATGTTTAAGTGTCACAGCTGACATTTATCAGACACACCTAGCTTATGTGTGCTTATGATGCCGTTACATGAGGCAGAAGTTAAAGATGGGTGAGATTTGCTAGTCCCAGGGTGTCCTCCTTTGCAGTGCCAGATTTCTTCCGATGTTCTAGTTCCTTGGCTCCTCCTCCACCTCACCTCCTGAAGGAGCCACAACCGATAGTTACAGTCAAAGTGGACATTGACAACATTTTTTTTTTTGCTCTGGAAGAAACTGTCTTGGCATGCCTGGCCTTCCAGTTCATATTAACCCTACCAGCTTGTGGCCAGGCCAGAAAAATGCTCCTGTCCATTGTACTAGGACTATCAGAAACCCAGGTCAGGTAACGGGACTGTAATCCCATGGGGCTTGCCAAGAAGGAAACATGCCAGTGTAATTATAGTGGTAATTATAGCACCGTAGTCACCACCCACAAAGTACGACTCTCTGCAGAGTACAATGATTCCAGAATCAGAGTCCAAACAATATAATGCTCTTGAATTTCCCTACCCGCTGGTCCTGGCTCTCAGCTGGATTGACCTCAGGTTGAAAGTGAATCTGCCCCTCCAGTGAATGGCCGTGCAGATGCCAGCAAACACACATCGAATGGGTGGTTTTCCCGCCTCTCCTGTGCTTTTTCTCCAGTGATGCACTTCAGCCAACAGCTGATGCTGAAATTAAGGGTCATTTTTTGTTTTCATGTTGGACCCAACAAATTCAATGCAATTCTGCAGAGCAGGTGAGAGAAATGAGACAGAGAAGCACCTCGACAGGGCTCTCATTGGCTTTTCATAACCACATTTCACTTTGTACGTGTACGTGGTCATCCCACTGCTTTGTGACTTCCCAGTGCAGCTCAGCCAAGAACTAACCCATAGGTCTAACAGTTCCCAGGGCCTAACTACTATTGCTTGGTGGGACCTCTCCTTTCCCTCATATCGGATCTAGGCAGATGCTCTGACACACAGCACAGCCTGTAAACCTTGTTGGCTTACAGATACTTGCATTTGTGACCTACACTACACAGTTTATGGGTTTGTATTCTTCCTGTGGAATAACAAGTACTGTGAATTGAAACTCATGTTAACAAAAAAAGATCTTCAGCGAGTAGTTAATTGTCAAGCCCAGACAGCTGAGACTAAAAAGATTCCCCAAACCTTAAGAGTTATGAGCAGGACTTGGAGACAGAGTGTAGAAAACCAGGGCTCAATGTGGGGAGCAGAGTGACAGAGCCATGGCCCTGCTGCTTTGCAGGTGTTAGACGAGCAGTTCCCAATGCTGGAACAGGCAGCTTTTGAAATACAAATTAAAGCCTTGCTGCTGTCACGGGGTCTGCTGATTCCACTGGGGCCACTTGGATGCAGGAACCTGCCTGAGCCCCTCTTTTTGCAGGGCTGATGCTAACATCTGTTTTCAAATTGACTTCATTAATACCTTCAATTATTATTTATCACAAAGTAACTTACAGTTTGCCACTCTGATGTGCCTGTTGCCTGCATCACCATATCTGTATTTATTCTGAGCATCATTTAATGTGGTTTTATTATGAATAATTAAGATTAGATTTTTGCTTGCTGTGGAAGCCTTTTATTTTGTTGTGCTGTGGTGGCGGGAGCTCTTGTCCTGTTTATACATTGCCATGTGCTTGCTCCAGGGACGTTGTGCACAGTGTATCCACAAGCATGCACGCCTGCTTTCAGTGGGATCTGACGCCAATACAAACACATTCTTTGAAAAGATAGGTAATTACTTAAGACTTTGTCTAATGTTATGGCAGGACCAATGGACTATTTGAACCAATTTAGTATTCATAATAACACATGGTTCGGAGCTGAATAAAAGGCTATAATTCTTTTGAGGGGTACTACTGACATAATAAACCACGAGAGCTCAGCTAGTCAGCAGAAAGCAAAGATTCGATTATAGCTGGGCTCATCAGCATGGGACCGTACATGGTAGTTTCTCATGTCTGCAAAGGGATTATTTCTGAAGGTTTTTTTCCTTCTTATTCTAAATTACTTAAAATTTGTAACCCAAAATGGAAGAATTGATGAATGCTGTTTTCTGTGAGAAAACCCCTCATATTTGCTGTCTTTTCTATTCTACTTTAATCAGATTTTATTCTGGAAATGCGTCCATGAATGAAATTCAATTCTTCCACTCTTTCACCCATCCAACTATAAATAAGCTGTGGTGCTGCAGTAGCATACAACTGTATCTGCCTGGCTGGCTGGTGCATGGATGTCCCCC
This sequence comes from Pterocles gutturalis, assembly GCF_000699245.1. Lineage (NCBI taxonomy): Eukaryota > Metazoa > Chordata > Aves > Pterocliformes > Pteroclidae > Pterocles > Pterocles gutturalis. The sequence continues at coordinate 105,268 of NW_010103635.1, read as the reverse complement.
TGTGTTGTTGTTCTTGTGGCTCTTCTCCCACCTGCTTAAGGGTTTTGCCCATCTATGGGCCAAGACCGGACCCTATATTTCTTTGGATGGGTTCTGTATATGGGTGGAATGGGTCCTTTCCTAGGGCTATTTCAGCTGGACTCGTTCAGTGGGTCTCATGTGCAAAATACGCTTTGATTTTTGGTTGATGTCATATTGCATTTATAAGTAGTTAGGGACCATTTCAAAATAGAGATGTGTTTATATAAATATTTATATATTTTTTATTGATAGCCTCAGGAAACCAAGTCAATGACTGAGGAAATAAATAGTAATGGAAAAAATTATAAGGGTATTGTTTATGGGTAGATTATAGTCAGATGATAATAACAAGCAGAATGAATAAATTGGAGAGACAGAACTGACATGACGGATAGTAGTTTTAATACCATGTACTGAACTTTCAGTACATCTCGTTTTAGGGTTCATGTTTCTTGAAAATCCACAAGAATAAATTGGACTCTGGGTAAGCAGTTCAGACAGAGCTGACTGGAGGGTGGAATGTGCAGAACGAGACCACAGACAGGGTGTCCATGGTCTTCTGCTGCCTCCCGGGACTCTTCTTCCCTCCGCCTTTGCAAATCTCTGTGTTTAGTCAAGTTTCTGTTCTGATAGTTCATGGAACATTGGCTGAGGTAAATGCTGCTTATGCTTTTGTGTCTTCTTTCACCAGCAGCTTTGCTGGGGGCCCTGAGAGCATCCGCTAAGATTTGTCTGTGTGTATAATGTCCCCAGCAGGAAGATTGGGGTTGGTTCTCCCTGGTCTCCTGTGACACGTGAGGTATTTAATCTCCAGTGGAACACAGGCTGTCTCCAGCTCCACTCCAGTAGTGGCTGTGGAGCAGCCTGGTGGTGTGTGGCTGGTGACACAGCTCCGGACCAGCCTGTCTCACTCTTGGGCTGGGGAATATGATGGAGAATGGGCACAGCAGCCTTAGCACTGACTATCTAGCTGCCAGAGTCTTTTTGGGAAACTGTTTGCAAGGCACAGACTTGAGACCAGTATAAATTGCACTGAGGCCAACCTCAGCTTGGATGGCACTAGGATTGGATTGCCAGAAGGTTTTTCAATAATAACAGCAACCGTCCTAACAAGTGACATAGTAATACTCATTTATTTGATTTATGGGAACACTGTATGTAATGATTCCAGCATATACAAGCAGGACTGAACTTCTTTTTAGCCTCCTGAATAGAGGCAGCCGTGTAATACACACAGGAGCTTAGTACTCATAGGAATAGCCAGCACTGCCAGTGGCTGGAGGGGCTGTTTACATCTGTCATTGCGACTGGCCCCATTAGGAGCTTTTGAAAGCAGCAAAGAAATTTCACTGGTGTTGAAACTAGGAGACCAGGTAGCCTGCGATCTATGTTACGTTTCCATGTTCATCTGCCCACTTGCATAGCATAGTCAGGCATGGGGATGTTGTTTGTATTTGGGTCCAGATTATCAGTGAGTATAGAGCTTGTATTGTCTTGGCTGGGCCCATCATTGTGGGCAGACTGTCTGACTACAGTGGGTTGAGTCCTGAGATCATACCAGCAATTCTTCTTCCACAGCCAGTCTCCCATTATAGGCTGCTGGAACACACTGGGGTATTTCCAAATTCTTTTCTGCATCTGTCTGGGAGGGTTACGGAGTTCCCTCAGCATTTGCCTTTCTTTCAATGAACGTGTGTGGCAGTCTTGATGTACTAAGCAGGCCAAAATCTTTGGTTTTGCATTTGTAAAAAAATAGACTGTTCAGTTCCTTCATTGCTGCATATGATTTGTTAGTTACAGACACCACAGTGTACCCCCACCAGAGCGCTCCTTACACAGTACAATCCAGGGCACCCCTGGAGATGTATGGGTATACACGTCTGTATATACTGTGAGTGTATACATTCCTCACCATGTGCCTGGAAAGCAGCATTCAGTGCAGATGTCCTCAGCTGGCTACAGAGCAGTGAGAATAGATTCAAACTGGTCTTGTGACAGTGTTATGCAAGAATAAGCCAGAGAGCCCGAGTTATATTTTGTGCATCAACAGATCTAACAAAGAGAGCCAGACTCAGGAGGCTCAACACAGCTGAGCTTGTGTGTGTTATCCACCCTGCAAAACACGGGGGGAGTAGAGGGAATATAGCACATCCCAGGGAACTCCAAACTTACTCCTGGTCTCTGCATATAACATCTTGCAGTTCAGTAGTGGAACACTGATTATACTCTCAAAACCTTTATAGATTCCTCAGGTGACACAATCACTGCCTGTGAATCACCTCAACGGGTTCAGATGCAGATCAACAGCATCTTGCAGGTATTTTGAAGGAGATGAGATGGATTGGTGATTTGAGATCAGCTTGGTTTTGAAGTCCTTTGAATTCAGATAAATGGGAAGGGATTGATTGTAGGCAGTTTTAACTGTCTAAAATGCATTGAGTATTCCTTTTCCCAGTCAAGAATCTCTGTTAATTAGGTGTCATAATAGTTCTATGTCTCTTCTGTGAGGTTTTGACCAAACCTGTACAACTTCCTGGATCCTACAAACAGCTCCATCACCTTAGTGTGCCACAGCGTGTCTCCTGAAATAATTGGATGATTAAATGTCCCACTAGAAGGACATTATTTCTCCCAAATTGATGTCTAGTCCCTGAAAATTTAAACTTTACCTCATTAAAGTGATTTGAAGTCTGTTAGTCTCCTACCAAAAGTTCTCTCTGTGTTTTAAGGACACAAACAACATAGTCTAAGTGAAGATGTTTTCACTTCTCAAACCTTGGGTTAGATTGTGTGTTATTCTCTGACGTATCCCTTGAACATTTATGGGTTTTAATGACATTCAGTAGACTAGGGCATCACTATTTGTTTTGCCTTGATGTCTGGATCTTGTTTTAGTCTGATAGCACCATATCTACACTGCAAACATATTTCACTTGGTGTCTTATCCTGCATGTCTGCTACATGCTGGTAACAGTAGATTTGTTTGGAAATGAAAGTTCCAGTAGTCAATGCATGTACCTAAGTATCTGTTGGCATTTCTTACTGCTGCAATGGGTCTGCTCAGGGCAGTTTAGGTGGTTGCCTCTGGCTGTGCTCCAGGATGTGATTTTGTTTCTTTTTCATTGCCATCTGACCAGTGCAATGAGAGAGCTTCTGGAGAGCCCTGTCTGGTTGAAGTGCAGTTTGATTTTGGATGAGGGCTAGGTCCTAACTTCTTCAGTTCTGGAGAAGGGACTCGAGTTTCATGAGAGCTGCTCTTCTCGTTATGTCTTTTCCTTCTGCTGTCACGTCTGCCAGCTTTTAACTCACTGAGCTATTTCAGAGCCAATCTCTTCTCTTGTGACACCAGGTACACTGAACTCTGTCCCTGTGACGTGACTTTCCACCAGACGCACCTGCTACTTGGTCGTGTTGCTCTCCTGCAGAATCTGGTCTTTGGTCCAGCATGAACTGGTCCAACAGTGAACAGCTGATTCCCACCAGCCAGTAGAAATGGTGTCAGCACGCGGAGAATCCTGGGTGTTATCAATGGGTTTCACGGACAGGCTTCACCACAATTTTACTCAGAGTCCACATGGGGAGAAGTTCATCTCTGTGACCCTGGAGGAATGGTGGGGAAACCATGAATTTCCCTCAGAGTCAGCACTTGTTCTTATTCCCATCCACTGGAAATGTCTGAAAAATGTCCAGGGGAAAATGTATTACACCGTTAACAGACAGATTAACTCATTCCCAAACAGCACCTAGCTCAGTTGATTTAGCTTCAGTTCACAGCAGTAAAACAACAGGTAGCTGAAGAGGAGGTCACTCAAAACCCAACAGCACTAGAGACAGCGATCATTTTATTAAAAGTCCACCCCTTATATAGACATGAACTTCACTAAGAGCTGGATTTCTCCTGATATAGCTGATAAATACGGTTTATTTGCTTCTTGCAGTTCCCATGTACTTCAGCTGTGCACGTTTTCCATGGGTCAGAGTTATTTCTGATCAGCAACGTGGCTTCAGGCTGTCAGTGTCACACCTCCAATGGCAGCTGACTGGCCAGCATTTTGTTTGGGCCTTGGGAAGAGCTCCTGATGGTGACTCTGCTGCTTCAGCAACTAGCTGATAAATACGGTTTATTTGCTTCTTGCAGTTCCCATGTACTTCAGCTGTGCACGTTTTCCATGGGTCAGAGTTATTTCTGATCAGCAACGTGGCTTCAGGCTGTCAGTGTCACACCTCCAATGGCAGCTGACTGGCCAGCATTTTGTTTGGGCCTTGGGAAGAGCTCCTGATGGTGACTCTGCTGCTTCAGCAACTTCTAGTTTTCTCCTATGTGGTTTCCCTATACTTGGGCAATCCTGTCACTGGAGACCTTTGCCTAGAAATGTCATCTGGCCTCAAACCCACGTGGGAAACAGACGGTCTCCTCTGAGCTGTGGGACACCTACCACAAGCTTGCACTTGGGCCTCCTCCAGTTTTTAGCCGTCTCACTAACGATCCTTTTTGGAAGGGCTTTATTCTGCACAGATGATAGGAATGGAAATTACATACAGATGGGGATTAACAGCTAGTGCTTTAACAAGACCCCTATCTCTGCTTCCATGGGGGAATCTGTCTGATTTAGGTTAATTCCATACCTTCTTTTTCTTCATCGATGTAGAGTTTGAATTTCCTTTGTTCAACTGTTTATGACCTGACTTTTCACAAAGGCTTTTTTAATGGAGCCCTTGTAAGAACAGCCATCTTTTGTGTTCAGCTCAGTACAAGCTGCTTCCCAGATCCATCACTGGGCTGAAGTGAAGACCAAACCAGTCTCCTTGTTGCACATTATGTGCCGGGTCCATCTCCTCCCTGTGACTGGCTTTTCAAAAAGTTTTCATTGCAGCTGTCTGAAATTAGAGTCCATGCAGGGAACAGAGGAAAAAAAATTACTAATAACTATTGCTAAAGCATTTTGGTATGAGGACCTAAAATCCTTCATGAATACTGCAGCAGCTTCTCAGCAGCCCTCCAGTCCCCACAAACCCCCTTCTGATGTGCTTTTGCACACTCCAGTTCCTCTGCACCTTCCTGCAGGTCTTCACCAGTAGAATAGCTTTTTCCTAGCTGAAAGCCTTTGCCAGCTGTCTTAATACTTGCTTATAAACTTGTTCACAGAAATTTCACAATTCCAGCAGGCAGGACTTTACTCTCAGCCCCTGCTTCAAGTGCAGGCTGAAATCCTGAAACTGGCCCTTTCTAAGAAGTAATTTATTTCTTTTGCTCTGCGGGCACACACCCCATTTCCCCATATAAACTAGGCAGTCTTCTATGAAATAAATGTTCTTTGCAGTGAAACAAAAAGAAGTCCCTCACAACACATTTCTACCTTATTAAAAGAGATTCTTTTTGTGGTGATTTAGATTTTGGGAATACAGATGTTATATTGGGCAAAGTTTGATAATGGGTACTGGTGTTATGCTGCTGATCCTGGTGGATCATTGCCAATGAAGTAGTCATTTAGCTGCTTATCATCTTTTTCAACCATTTTCCTTTGAAGGCTCTGAGACAGGAGACTGGAAACCTCCTTGCACAGGCTCTATTCTCAGGGCAACTTAATCAAGTACAGTTGAAGCACTGCATTAGGCCAAAAGCTGACATCTCTGTCAGAAACAGATGCAACACAGCAAGCATCTGCTGGGGAAAGTGTACTGGAGAGAGGAAGCATGTTCCTGCTTACTGCACCCGCTGCTAGGACAGTCCCCTGCCGTCCGGCCAGTGCAGGAGAAGATGATGTGCCGCAGCCTCCCTGGGAGCAGGGCTGACGCTGGTGCAGCATCTGCCAGAGCAGCACAGCAACGGGAAACACAAACTCAGCTGCCGACCTGCTGCTCCACCTGCACAGCTCCTGCCTCTGCCAAGCGCTCGGGTGGGGAGATGGAGAGCAAGGAACTCCCTGCTGAGGTGCCTGCCTTGTCCCTGCAGCGGGGGCTGGTCCAGATGTGCTCAATTTTTTCCATATTAATAGGAAAATGTACAGATTTCCTTCTGACATTGAAACCCTGATTTTACAAAAAGGGAAAATTATCTTGGATTTATGCTCCTACTGATGTCTCTGTGAGCATCTTTCCAGGATCAGGTTCTCTTGCCCACTCATTCATTTGGATCTTCAACCCAGCAAGAATCAGTGCCATAATGATTAATATACAGTCTTTCTCTCTCTTTCATTATTTTTTAGTTTTTTTAATTTTAAACTGGCAGTTCTGGTACTTTGTGCACCATTTGCACAAGGATTTTGTTCTTTTAAGCTTGATTTGTCAGTGGAGATAGTGTTTATTGCTGTGTTAGTATTGTGACTGTAAAGGAACAGTATGTTTTCATCCCTGATGTTCCTTTCCTGAGCAGATCAATCCCAATGAACTCTTACTCAGCAAATGATGTGAGTTTTACTAAACATTTGCTCAGAAAATACATTCCATGGTTAGATATACTGGCGTGTTTGCTGATACCACCACGCTTCAACAGCACACGGTCAGAGCTGGCCTGTGATTTATGATAGTGGGGTTGATTGTAAAGCGAGAGTTTGCTGCTTCTTTATTTTAAAAAAGCATTGGGTAAAACATAAGGGTAAAAATAAATTTAAAAGAAATAGAAATTTAAGAAGAAAAGGCAAAAATTATTTAGATTTCAATTCTGCGAACCTTGACAATATCCTTTTGAGTGCCCTATGCCGAAAAAAACCCAAACCCCAGTGGTTCTCAGGCTGTTTAAAAGAAGCAGGAGAACGAGAGCCAGTCCTTCGTGAGGTTCTGCCAAAGCCTCAAGTAGAGGCAGACGCTGATGTCAGAAGAGAGCTGCTGTGATCGCCTTGTTTCCTACGTGATTGACAATGCGTATGACACCACCCCTGTGCCCAGTACAACTCTGTTGGAGTTTTTCCATTGGCTTTGGTGAGAATTGGCTCAAATGCTACATTTGTCTAATGTGTTAACGTGTTAACTGTGTCAAAAACTTTGCGACACCATTGCCTATTGTACAGCTGATGATCTGTTGGATGATAACTGTATCTGAATAGGACAGACGACCACAGGAATTTCCCTCAATGTCTGTTGCATTGTTATTAAAGACAGAACTATCCTATGGCTCTGACAGTGCAATTTCAGTATAACAACAGTAGATTTTCCAGTTGATTTTGGGTTGCCACTTAATCACCAAACCACTGAAGTGTTCTTAGACTGAATAGTTTTTACTGGATTGTTATTGTTTTTAAGCAATGCATCATTTGCTGTTATTATTTTTGGTCAAGAATTAAAAACAAGTCTCTGGTTTGTGTCCAAGCTTTAGATAAAGAGTATTATAGCAGAAGGTATGGGAGGAAAGCACTACATGCCCTCCCTGACATTCCTGTTATCAAGTGTTTATTGTTAAGGGCTGTGTGTGTATAACTGAATGGCTGAAGCAGTTAATTTGCAGTTGTAGTATTTAACAGGTATTAAATAATGAATCTGTCCAGCAGTTACATCTGCAGGGCAGCTCTGTCTTATGATTCTGGGACATTATGAGGACAGACAGTCCCCCTAGGTTCAAAATGAAGCAATGCTTCACCCTTCAGCTTTGTTGATCAAGCCTGGGACCTGTGCCTTTTCCTTTCTCAGTGGAAAGCAAAGCATCTGTTTTTTGATGAACTTTCACTGCTTGCAGGTTTTGTTCTGTAAAGGTAGAGCTTTTGTCTTTTCGGCAGCTACACTCTCTTAAAGCCCTTGTAGCAACCACAGTTGAACCCCAAGGTCCTTTCTTAGGCTTGATTCTGCCTCTCGATCCCACTGAGCCCCGGTTGGTTTAAATGGGAGTTTTGCTTGGGGAAGAGGGTGAAACTCAGGATTTGGTGCAGTATGTTCTATGAAAGGACATTAACCCGTAACCTATATTGCCTTGACTTGGCAGTATTGTTTTATCTTGTATATCTGACACTCTCCCTTTCACTGCTTACGTAAGAAAATCGTTTGTACTGTCAACAGCTCTGTTTAACCTTTAGTAATAAAATTAGTAACTAAAACCAAGAGGCCCAAGTCCTGAGGCCCATATTTGGGTAAAGTTTCCATTGAAGCCAGTGGTAGTTTTGCCAGGGACAGGTCTGGAAAAGCCCTGAATTTTGAACTCAGAATTTACCCTAGCAATCTTTTTCAGTAGCCTCTGTTTCTGCTTTACCAAGAGTAACTAGGACTACAGTGGCAAGGAGAGGAAAAGTTAGAAGAGAGAACCTTTCTGTACTTTCCATTTAATGACTTTATTGGATGAGACATCTGATGATACTAGGTTTTTCTAATTCTCATTTTTATAAGCTATCTAATGTGCAGAAACGTCAGTTCTGGGCATATGTTCCTGTCCCTGGAGTCTTGTTCAGACATTAGAGAAACATTTTCTAACTCAAAAGATAAACACTTCTGCTAGAGTTCAGGGACGGAAATTGTTTTCATCGCAGCAGGTGTTGCCTATTAGTTCTACTAGAACTAAAACCCTAAGCTGGGCTTTAAGCAAGATGCATAATCAAGCTCTTACATCATTGTGAGATGTACCGTACTTGAACCTTTTGCTTGCTGAGACTGTATTTCCTCCAAGAAACATCCTGTTTTGCAATCCCCCGAATTCCCCATGTGCCGTACAGCATTAGGGATTTCATCACCTCCTGGGCACACAGGCTGTGCTTTCTGCAGAAGACCCATGGGGAGGGAGAGACAGAGCCAGACAAGTCAGAGGTTTCCGTATTTCCTGGTGGGACCATGTGATCTATGAAAGATAGCTTTATTTTCATTTCCCCCCTCTTCGCTTCATGCTGTTTCCATTCTAGACCTGTGTCTGCCTAGCAGGCTGCTGATTGCATCATGTCGAGGAAGGGATCATACTCTCTCCAGTCCTGTTCAATTGTTTCAGGTCCCATCTTGCTTTTAATGGCCTTGGCTGCTTTACTTCTGTCCTTCAACTTTCTGTCATGCATGCAGTGGGCAAAATAGTCAGGCTACTAAAAGGCATCACTGTTTGTAGACCCAGTTCTTTACCTCCAGCTTTCATGGAGGTTTACTGCTCAAGGCAGTAGATTTATTTACAAGTTCCATCTTTGTATTTAAGAACAGAATATATCTCCTAGTAGTTTTTCAGTTTGCATCTTTGCTGTAAATCTTATTTATTTTGCACCTAATTTGACTCACCTAAATTCACTGGGGTTTGTTAGTCTGGGTTTATAAAAAAGTTTTCCAGACCTCAGAGGGTGCCAGCAGGCTCTGAGTGCCCTGAGCAGCTCCACCTGGACTCCCACCCGCCCATGCACCCTGTGCCCAACTGGTCCTGATCTGCATTTAGGCTCAGCCCCGGTGTTGGGGGGCTGTTGTGCTTAGCCTTGTGCCTTGGCCTTCTGGCTTGATTTGGACTGGGCTGGGGCTCTGGATTGTGGCTAACCCTGGTTGTAGTCACTGGATCTGCTCGGCTCTTGCCCAGGTACTGTGGGGCTGTATCTCTGCCTGGGGGTGCTGCCCTGCTCTCATCCTTGGTCACGCTTGTCTGTCCTTTGCAAAGCTCCTGCTCTGCCTCCTCCCTGGCTGTGGGAAGCAGGATCTGGCCCTCAGTTGCTCCAAACGCTGTCAAGAGTGGATTGCCCTAAGGATTGCTCACTTGTTATATTTTGTACAGCTGACCCAGGTTGTGGTTTGAAACCTATTTACAGCTCTGCTGCTTTTTCACAAGTCATACCACAACTGCAGTGCTCATTGTTCAGCGATAATATTCAGTTTTTTTACTTTTTGCAGTCAGTTGGTTGGTCTGTCTAATACATTGAGGAAAATGAGCTGGATTTTTTATTTTTTCCCTAAGAATTTTTGTTCGTTTATGTGTTTGTTTTTTCCTTATAGCAGAAGAAAGGTATGATGATAGCTACAGCCACTGATTGACTGGACTCCTCACTGCTTAGTCACCTATGAAACTGCAGTTAAAATGGCACCAGCTTGGAAGGGTGTGAGGTGAAGCTGTAAAGGAGAGACTGCCCCTAAAGTTTCTTGGTGAAACTTATCAGGGCTATAATAATTTTCTAGAGCTAACATGCCTTATTAATGCATATCAAGCAGATGATGTGTGGAGGGTAGAGAGAAGCAAAAAAAGGAAAATCTTAGCATGCTTGTCCAATACAAATGTCCTTTCAGTATTACAGGCTGCAGGATAAAGCGAGTACAGGAGAGAATCGCAGCCGGGAGCAGCACTTTTTCCTCGTCCCACTAGAGGGTGGGTGCAGTTTGGACAAAGCGAGGCTTTGCCTGGCTGAACTCTGCCTGGCTTGGCAAGGCGAGCGATGGGAGTGTGAGCATTAATTTATCACCTAACAAGGGTGGTGGGGTTGCCAGAATTGGCAGTTGGTACTTCAGAAAATATTTAGCTTGGGGATGGATACAAGCGTTTTCCCTCTATATTTCAGGCTGTGTAATCAGAAGATGCTATGAGTATTAATGTTATATAAATGGAGTGAGGCAAATGTTCTCATTCGCAGTAGCTTAAAACAAAAGTGTCTACACTTTAAAAAAAATTGATTTAGAAGTTCTTCATGTTGGCGTCCACTGCCAGGCTCACAGGCACAGCATTTAAAAAGTACGTGTTTCAGAGATAGGAAAAATAGAAGAAATAATAGATTGTATTTTCTTTTGATTTAATATTTGAAAAATCATTTGTTTAGTGACAAAATGAGGCACACAAATAAAATAGTCCCCTGATCGTAATCTCTGGTTTGGAAATGAAACACACTTTGTGCTTAAAATAAATATCAGCAGTTTGGAAAGAATATGATTCATTGTATAGCCACCAGTCCCATCAGAGCCAACTTCCCTAAACTCTACTTCAGCTACAACAGGCCAGGAGATATAATTTCAGTTTTCTTTTTTTTAATTTTCCCCTGATCTATTGGTTTGCATTGTAGGAACTAAGAATGCAATCTTGGTTTAGAGTAGAGCTAAATATTTTTGTAGCTGAACTATGTAAATCTTGTCCAAGAGAATGTGGAATAAAGGTAGAAAAGAAGAAAAGCTTATAAAGTTTGGGGTGAGAGAATATCTTTTTAAAGCAATCAAATAGACCAACATGAATTTGGTGTTGAATAAGGCAAGGAAAGGGATTAGAGCTCTGTGAAACAGGAAAAGGTTCAAGAACGAATCTTACAAAAACTCTTCTTCTGTAAGAGAAGGCATTAACATAAGTAAGAATAGTAATATTGCTTTTTGACACACAGTTGACTTAATTTGTAAAGTCCAGTCTATTGAGAAGTCAGAGATTTAATCTTCAGAAGAGGATGTGCAGATATATTAAGCTAAAATAAAAAGGAGGAGAGAAGAAGAAATGACAATCCTTTGACTTGGCAATGTATTTCTCTATGACAGCACCTGACAGTCTTTCCTATCTGAGATAACACAGTGTATGTTGCACAGCTGTATGTAACAGCCGTGGAGTTCTGCCCTAGCTCAGGGGCAAAAATTGCACAACTGACCCAGGTGCCTTGCAGGCCTTGTAGAGCCATTTTTAATTTTCTGTTAAAAGCATCAATGTTGGCTCCTGCTGGAGACAGGAGACCAGGAGAAGATGGATCGCTGAGTCTGTTCTGGCGTGGTAGTTCCTATGTTTTGTTCCATAGAAAGGGTTATGATCAACAAAAACATTGCCAACCTAGGTCACTTGCCAGTTTATGAGCAATGGGATTGCTTTGCTGGTTTATGCAGCCCTGGTTGTTTTTGCTGTTATTGAAATGTGACATTGGCTGACAGCTCTGTGGGATCTCACATATGGAGACTTTGCTCCACAGGGATGGGAGAAACTGGACAAATTGTAGCGGGTTTTCACATATGGGGCCAATTCATGCCTGATGAACCCCTGTGGAAGCCGTTGGCACTGCACCAGCTAAGAGGCTGACCCGTCATATCCACTGACTCACTGCGGTGCCGTTTGTCATGATTAAAGCACTTGAAATTTTCCCCCTAATGGGGGACCATGCTGAGTTTCAGCGTGTACTGCTCTGCTGCCCGCCTGTTTCCGTTGTTACTAGATCTTCTGGAGCTGTTTGTGTTTGTTTAAAAGGAGACCAGTGAACTAAGCTGGTGGTTGAAGCAGCAAATGTGGTTTAGCTGGATTATAAAAACATTTGACATTCTTTGTCACCTTCTTAAATGTGTGACGTGAATGGGTATGAGAACAGGCCATGTGGATAAAGAGGAATCAGATGACAGAAATTAGACCAGAGTGGTGGAAAGCAGAAGAGATAGGAACACTGTGGTGATTTGTTCAAGGATGGTCGCAATCCATCTGGCACCCAAGTGGCTTGGAAGGAAACAGCAGTGCTGCAGCAGTGAGACATGTGCAGAGGATGGTACCCTGAGAAGATGAGCAGGGATGGAGGGGAAAGGAACACATTGGGATTTGTGGAACCGGGGAAGGAATTCCCAGATCTTTCAATTGGGTTGAAAGATCTGTATGTGAGCAAGGGTGGGAGAAACCTCACCCATAATCTGTAGTGCTAGATCTGTGTTGTGCATGGTTGAATGTGGCCTGGTGGCTTTGATGGGACATATTTGCAGGATGTTAGAGAAGCTGGTGAGGGCATAAGTGTGAAGATACAACTGTTGTGCTGTTTTCCTAAAAATTTATGGCCGTGGTTTAGAAAGCAAAGAAGCAAAGATGTCAGTATGTGTGATTTAATAAAGCCAAGCTCAAGTCTATTGTTATAAACAGTCTCTCACGGGATAATATGGGTCTTGTTTCCACTGCTTGCAATGTGGAGGAGAGGACTAGAAGAGGAAAAGTAAAAATCCAAGAAAAATATAAGTGTGAAGTTTGAAAAGAGTAGTAGGTCTGTAGGCTCAAGAACAGAACCAGAGAGGCATATCATCTAAATAATTTAAGATGCTTCAGAATGGGCTGAAAGGGTGAATAGCAAGCTGGCAACTGAAAAAAAGAGTTGTTTGTTTATTTGTTTTGTGTGGTGTGGTTGTGGTGGTTTTTGTTTTGTTTTGTTTTGTTTTTTAAGAGAGCTGACAGTAATGCAGCCTACTAGGAATGGCAGTGGAAGCCGAGTAAGAAGTAATGTGGGTCTGTGGAAGGAGAGGATGTCTTGGGGTGGTGGAGAGAACTGGAGGCACCTTCCTTTGTAGGAAGTGGGGACATGCAAAATAACGATCTTCATCCCTCATTTCACACTATTTCTGAGCGCTTCCTTTGTTTTTATGTGCTGTTAACTTTGGGCAGTGGAAGGAACAGATTACAAAAGAGGAGGAGGAGGTGGTAAGTGTCATCCCTGGGCTGTGACTGTGTCCCTAAGCCACCACCATCTAGTGCTTGGCTTAAAGCAATCTTCTCCCAGTGTTTATTAACTGGACAGGGACAAACATGAAGATATGTGAAGCAGATCACATAATCTGTCCAGTAAGACACCATGGCAGTAAAAACATTCTTTCTTTTATACAAAATTGCCTAAATTTTAGCAAACTAGTCAATAGCAGTCAGTTGTTCTCTCCATACACTTAAGCTCACATGTAAGTTCTGCTTCAGATCAAGTTGTTAGCACTGACATCATGTATAAACGAGAACAGGAGGCCACAGGGGAAAGCAGTTGTGATCATGGTGAGCCCTGAAGTTCCAGAATAAAACCTGATTTTCATATATATCCTGACAACAAGTAAAACTTGTGTGAAAGCAATGAAAGCACTGTCTTATATCAAAGATTTCTGGTCTAGTGAAACTTTATTCTGCATATTTTGGGGGAGGAACTTTGACAGATGATTGGTCTTTCTTCATAATTTGAGATAGCGGCTGGTGAGGTTTTAGCTTGGCATTGGAAAAAGAGACATGAAGATGAACCAGGGAGGACATACGAGTGGTGTTGGTCATATTTGTAGATGGACCATGAGAAAAGTGAAGAGCCAGGAAAGAGAAGCTGGACACATGGAGGACACAGCTGTGAGATGCAGGTAAAAGGAGGATGCAGAGATTAAAACAGGCTCAAATTGAGGGTAAGTAATGTTCAGAGTCAAAGGGTGTAGGTCCCTGTTAGAGACAGGCAGGAGGTTGAAGATGGGAGGTGAAGCTGATGGATATTGAGCAGTTCACTATTCACTCTTCTGAGTTCTGCTAACACTAAAATGTTTCATTTTGTAGTCCAGAGTCTTGGACCTTGTTTGATGCTCCTTCCACTGAGCACAGCCTTTCCCAAGCACACAGGGATGGGGACACTGCTTGGGGTGGAGCACTCCAGCCCCCCGTCAGCTCTGCCAGTATTGCTCCAAAGGCCAAAGTCATTCCTGTAAAGCTACTGATGTTACAGCTAGGGATGGATTTTGCCACTGTATTTGAGAGTTTGTGCATTCAATGTGCAAGCTGGGCATATTAAGAACTAGTAATAAAAAAAAAATTGTATTATTGCCTTTCCCATCTTGCTTGTATAATCTGCCTGCAGAATCTCTAGGCAGTCTTCTCCAAGTCTGGAGGTAGTTTTGGTTTCACATACGTGGTTTTCGAAGGGCCACCTCTGTCAGCCACTAAGCATTAGAGCTGTAAAAGTAAGAAAAATAATAATTTTGCTCCCTGGAAGCCAAATCAAACCACAGTACAGATCTGACAGCTGTCCAAGCAACTGAAAACAATCAGTCATAAAATGCCTTTAAATCAACAAATAGAGAACCAAAGAAATATCAAGTGAGATTAATCACTATCAGTTGTTCCAAGATTTTATAACAAAGGGGCAGGAGGAGGAATTAGTCTTGCAGACTTTACACACTTTTTTTTTTTTTTTTTAAAGGCAGCAGTTATCCAAGTCAGTAAAAATGAGGTAATTATATTGCAAAATTCTTTGGATGAGAATGAGACTTGGTTCTAAAATCTGAAGTTACATTTACCCACAGCAGAAAATTGCTGGAAATCAGGAGAATAGCAGCTTGCATGTTTATTTTTCCTAGAAGAAAACAATTGACTCTTCAGAACTCGTTTCAGAGTGACTGAAAACAGATGGTGGTAGAGATGCTTTGCAACCCAGAAGCATCAGGGTGGTTATGGATTCTTGGGGGCTTGTGTCGTGTTTGCCTGCCTTGGGCTTAAACGAATGCAAACTGGACTGGGGAGCAAAAGAGACTTTTTGGGAGGCAGGAGTTCTCAATCACTCGTCTCTTGTACTGAGAGAATGGGAACACAGCTATGTTCTTTCTTCTGCTGTGGTTATTGATTAGTTTGTTGTGTGCTAGGAACTGGGCAGAGCTGACCTTGCCTTCCCCAAATCCTGCAAAATTTGTATTTGAATTATGCAGCAGGAAGAAAAAGGTGTGCCAAGTTTCTAGACAGAAGCTTGAAAAAGAGAGGTTCCCACAGTTTTGTTCATGGGGTTGTTCAGTGGCAGCAGATCTTCCTGGTAACTGTATAACAAAGTGAATTTGTATTGCAGTGACTCTAGGTATATGTGACTGTAATGCAGTACTACACCAGTAATGAAAAGAATAATCTCTCTGTAGGCTGTATGCAGAAGTTCTCAGTGGATCTTTCAGTGTTTTTTGGGGATCCCCTGCTGTGGAGGGATGCGGTAAGGAAGACAGAATTGTGATATGGAGAACAGGTTTTTTTTAAGAATAAAGCTGGTTGTTTGGTGTTTGAAGAAAGCACTGTTTTCTACGATGCTTTTTCAATGTTAATACGCCAAGAATTTGAATTCACTTTCCAAGCCAACAAGTAAATGCATTAAATGGCAATCACGCTATGTTTCTACTTGCCAGAACACCCAAACCAGGCTTACTATTTTTCTATTAGCCATTGAGGACAGAGGTATAAACCACTCTTTTTTTTTTGGTATGCTGTATACATACTATACAAGGCACAGATGTTCAATTTATTTCATGTATTAGTCTTCATAATTTCTATGTTTGTGTTACTTGCTGCATGATTTTTAGCATTCTGTCAATAGCATTGACAGAATCAGGTACTGCTTCAATTGATTGTGCAGCCAGATGACACCCACGACAAAATTCTTCCTGATCCAGGAAAGTATTTAAGTAAATGCTTAATAACTTCAGATTGTGAATAGTCATGCTTGGTTAACAGAGGCTTCTGTATTTAAAGGCTAGCTTTGTGTCTGTGCTTCAGTGGGTCAGGGAGCAGGTGCACACTTTCACAATGCTGATTTTTACAAAGTTCAAATGATGCTGTAGGGAGATTCCAGAGCAAACTCCCATTTTCAGGTCAGACCTGTAGTACAGCAAACTGCCTGGGATCTGAAGGTGGAACTGTCTTTTTTTTTGTCACTTTCTTCATCCTTAGCTTAAAAGATGAAGATGGGCCAGACTTGACTGTCCATGCTGCAGTCATTGGGGCAATTGCAGGCTTTCAGAGTTTGCTGACACAAGGTTAATTAGTGTAAAGTTTGACCCCTTGCTCCCCACTTTCTCTCTCTGAAGTCACAGCTAAGCCCTTGTGCCTTTTTATTTACCTTGCATCTTATCTCTCTTTGTTCTCTTTCCCCCCAGGAGTCCAGTTCTCTCTTCATGGCTTCAGTCTCTCTTGTCCTGTTGTCATGCTGAGCCCGTGGAGTTCTTTTTACTGAAGAAAGGCTAGAGTGAAAAGTCCCCACAGCCCAGCTCTCACATAATCTGACCTGAGCTTAATCCAATTTGTCTTGGCAGGGAATTTTATAGCTGGGATGGGCAGCCTTAGAAGAGCAAACTTGGGCTGGCTGTGCTGTAGCACACTCTTGCCTTGTTGCATCACAGCTGGCTTGGTCCTGGCTGAGAAGGTGTTGTAGGTTAAGGTCTTTAAATGAACTAAAAATGGATGGATGGCCTGTAGAGGAAGGGCCTTGCATCAGTCTTCAGTGGAGGAAGAAGCTAGGACTGGGCAATTAGAGACAGAGCAACATGTGTGTATGACTTCAACGGCACTGAGGGAATGGGTGGTTCCTGTGCAAGTCATCGTCCTTGGAGGTTTCTTCCTAGCTCCAGTCTTGCTAGTGCCATCTCTTAAGAGGGTTTCTTCTGGCCTCTGAATGAGCTGGCTGCTTCTCTCTGCCCTCCTCTGTGGGGGTGGAGGAATATGACTGTTGGTGGCATCATCTGGAATTATTGATGGGTTGCTTAGATGGATTTATAGGAGAGCCTTTCTACAGAGCATTTTACTAAGTCATCTGCTGAACTAGTTCTTGCCACTGCATGTTTCTTCCCCTCACAAATAGTGTGACAAGGATGCAGCAGATCAAGGAGTCCACATGGCAAAATCTTTATGGTGGATGGGACAGGTCTGTCCCCATAGTCATTAGTAATGCTGAAGTTGGCAAGTTACTTCAAGGAGTGGCAGCACCCCTTTGCCTTCCCCAGGAGGACTCTGAAGGATGTGCTCTTCTTAGCTCTGCTTGTTTCAGGCTTTTGGGCATTTTGGTGGGAATGGAGGCTGAAGGGACAGCAGAAGTGGTATAAAACTGTGTGTTGCCTGCATCCTGATAGCACCAGAAACCACAGCTTCTTCTAAGTCTTTTGACCCAAGCCCTGCTCTCCAAACAGCTCAGACTTGTGGTGATGGTGGAAGTGTGCATCCCTAATACAGCTGGGGCCCATCTCGCCAATAGTTCTTCAGGTGCCTGCTAATTTAGAAATGTGGCTAGAGTGCTTTCCATGTGAGAAGTACTCTACCCATGCTTACAAAGCCTTGCAGAGGCATGAAATAGTGTTCTGTGTGTTAATGTTCCATTTAATAATAGCCATCAGGCCTTCTAGGTAGTCCATTTCAAGGTATTAATTGAACTTCTTGGGTGCTCAGGGTCATTAACCTTTGACTGTAGCCCATGCTAGAGGCAAACTAATCACTCAAATGTTCTCCCCAGTGTGCCTTATTGCTTAAGCACACTGCAGGAATGTAGTATATCACTGGATAAATCATTCACCATGATATCAGCAGAACTGCTGGTTTGCCATTTAATTCTACTGGGGTACAGAATGTTTCAAACTGTGGCAATTAGCATTTGCATGGACTGGAAAACCTGGTTGAATAATATACATGCATTTTCAAATAAAGGGAGGAGGGAGAACAACAGAAACAGCGAACTGCATGTTGGCAGGTAACTGCATCCTTCCCCCAGGCAGGTACCTCGGCTGTGTAGTTTACTCTTATCTCTGCTGATCTGGACCATCTGCTAGGTCTTTGCCATTTTTGTGCTGGAGGCATGGGGTTTGTTTGTGACATAATGATGTGTTATAATGGTGAGTACTGGGATGTAGCTGTGCACGTATCTAGAAAATGCAAAAGTATCCAGAAAAAACAATGGAGACAGTTTAGAAATCTGTATTAGAAAGTTTATTTTCCCCTGTG
This sequence comes from Pterocles gutturalis, assembly GCF_000699245.1. Lineage (NCBI taxonomy): Eukaryota > Metazoa > Chordata > Aves > Pterocliformes > Pteroclidae > Pterocles > Pterocles gutturalis. Next base: position 86,925 of record NW_010103635.1, on the reverse strand, counting down.
TTTCTCCTGCTGTCTGGGGGATGGTAGTTTTAAATATTTTTAGAAGTGACTTTAAGCTGAAAATGTTAGTTTGATAGCATGGACCAAAGCTGACAGTTCTCCCTGGGGTAAAACTCCTGAGTCTTATGAGAGTTGTCTGAGATGAGTGTTCAAGATTTCCTTGGTGGTACTTTCTGGACTACTGTAATGAGCTATGGTTGGTGAAAACATGAAGAAAATTAAGCGGAAAAAGGCATTGACAACTTATTCTTGCAACACAGTTAAAACCAAAGCAATATCCCCCCCCCCCCCAAAAAAAAAAAAAATCCAACAAAAAAAAAAAAACAAACCCAAAACCAAACCCAGACAGAAACACCTTCCCAAACCCTGCTCTCCCAATCCTTTTAGTCCCCTAAGTCCTGTACCTCTCCTCCCCACTTGGCTCCTCTGGGCACCCCCTGTCCTTTCCTCTCCTGCCAGCTATCCTCCAGATAGCACTGAGCTATCTGCTCATCTGTCCTAGCAGTAGCTAGTTGGAGGTTTTGAGACCATTGCATCCCAACACAATTTTGGGTCTTTCAGGGATGAAACACATGCAGAGACTGTTCTGGGAAGAAAAGGCCTCTGTCCAAAGCCAGAGGCAGAGACAAGGCCTCATCTTTGATGCCTGCTGATTCCAAGAAGTAGCTTTGGACTATTCTTGTGCAAAAAAGCTGTCTCTGCAGCCCTGGGGCTGATGGGGATCTGGAGGGTGACCACACACGAGTGGTAGCCCCCAATTACCCGTCATAGCTCCCAATGAGAGGGACTTTGGTACCATAGACAATAAGATCAGAATATTCTGTGTCTGTCTGTGTCAATGTGACCTTAGAGCAATGGGACCAGAGGGTGGAGTTTCCAAATTATGTGGCCAGTGGCTACAGTCCTGAAGGAATCCAGAAACCTCCTTTGTGCCTATGAGCAAAATGAGGAGGAATGTGTAGCTACTGGCTTTGTTCTAGGACACTGCAGTCCCCAGGTCTAGCCTAAACTCATTGCCAGAGCAATGAAAGAGCAGAGATGAGTTTGAGGGAGTGCAAAAGAACATGAGCTCACCCTGGAGGTCTTAAGCTGCCAAAGTTTTCCTGAAAAGGGAGCTGACTGCATGCAGACAGAATACAGGGACTCAAATGTCCCCAATAGGAAAGTTTCTATTAAAAAAACCAAACCCAGACATGCACTTTCATATTAATGTGAAAATTCTTCTGTTGTTTATGAAATCAACTCTTTAAAGGGGGGGGGGGGGATGGGGGGAGAAAAAGAAAAGAAGCTGTTTGTTAGCAAAATGAAATCCAGACAAATATTTATAGCTACTTTCAAGTGGCTTGTTCTAACATGAGTCGACTATCCTTAATACCTTCCCTTTAGCACCATTAAGCATCTCACTGGCACTCAGAACAAATTTATGAATGTCTTATAAAAGTCAACAAGCCGCAGGAAAAAAATAAATAAAAAAGAGCCTTATGCAAACAGTGCTTCATCGCAAGAACTCAAACAAAGAAGGTCATATTCATCGTTTGCTCACAGAGAGGGAAAGCCAAGAAGACTGATGAAAGATGACACAAGACCTGGCTGACTTTAAATCTCCACCTAAGAGGAGTTTCTGTAGGTGCTGCCAGGGTGGCCACACTCTTTGCAAGCTGTTCCCCTGCCTTGTGCCACATCTCACATGTTCTGGTAACTGCTGTTCTCCATCAGAGCATCGGCATTTGTGTGGATGCAGAGATAGGGGTGAACTGCAGGAATATGACCTGCAAAGTCCCTTGAGGAGAGAAACTCCTGTCAATGGGTTTAATAGAATTAGGTAAAGGTAACTTATACTGTTGGTACCTATCAGGCAGATGGATAGGTATCAGCACAGGGAGTTGGTGGTAAATCAGGTGGCCAAATGTGACTCGAGGTAGGAGGTGAGTGGGACCTAAGGTAATAATCCCCCTGTTTTAGGCTGTAACGCAACTTTTCTCAGCAGCATTTCAAGAGTTGATATAAAGGGAGTTTAGTAGTTGTAGTTGCTGGTTCCCTGTTGTATTTAAGTACTATGCTATATGAAATGGCAATTAACTGGGAGCTTGATGCAGTCAATGAGTCTTTTCATCAATTCTAGGAAGCTCCAAAGCCAGAAGAGTAACTTCAGCATGACAGTGCCATTCTTTCAGTGACAACTACACTGTGAAAGAGGGAGGACATCTGCATGGTAGATTTCTAGAGGTTAAAGGTGGGCTGAGCAGGGGCTGTAGTAGCAGGAAGGATCTCTCATCCAAGGCAGTGAGGTTCAGCTCAGAGCATTAGTGGGAGCCAAGTCACCCACTGTACTGGGGAGACATTTGGGACTGGATTCACATATGGAGCATGAGGGTAAGTCTGGCTTTAGGGAAATGTTAGTCTCTGGCTCAAGGCAATGTTAAAACCAGTGTAGAGATGGGGACTGTGGAAGGGATATGCCTTGGAGGATGATAGATGGGGAAAAGGTTTGACTGTACCATGGTGTATTGATAAGCCTGGGTTAAACTTGGGGCTGGAGGATTTTTTTTAGTATGTAGTTGGGTTTTTGGCAAAACAGTCACTCTTACTGGAGAAAACCCTTTTCTTGGGGCACCTGTGTCATTTCTGATGAATTACTGAATTGTTCTGCCAGCTCTCAGACCTGCCCTCTTATTTTCCCTTTCCCCAGATCCTGGAAATCTGATCAGAATTGAAACAGAGGGGTTTTGTAATCTTTTCTTCCCACGATAGAGAAGCACATATGTGCACACAGGTCACACCACACAAAGATTGCGAGCGTGATGCAAACACAGTGCTGTATTTTATTGAAATGAGAGTCATGTTTTCCTCACGTAGCCACAGGAAGCAAGTGTCCCACAAGGGGACTACACTGTTATGTAGAGAGAGAGAGCTAATCTCTTTAGTCTCCAGGGCTGTAAAATAGTTTGAAACTGGATAAAGGCATCCCTTCAAGCACAGGAACATCACAAACGGTAATGAAGTAACCTGGCAAAAGGACTGCTACCATCATGCATCCATTTGCTCTTGCCTGGAGACTGTGTGGTTGATGCCAAGCAGAGAAGATGGCTGTAAGGTCCTTCCTGCCGAGACCTTGGTGTCTGAGCTGCAGGGATGCCCTGTGTTGTGGCTGTGGCATCTCAAGCTATGAACAGCCTGCAGCCCCACAGCGAGTATGCAGAGTGTGTTAGCCTGTTTTCCTCCTGCAGGACAGTGCATGTTTAGTCAGTCTTGCTATCGCTATCCTTGTCATTGTTTTCATGCAAGAGATTCTCGGAAGCTCTGTCACCAAATATGAGTTAGAGATGGTCACTGTTCCTTGTGAGGGTTTAATGCTGCCTTGAGTGCAGGTCACTTAAACCTCTGTGGGAGCGGGTTACAGAACCCCATGGAAAGATAGCTGTTATGGGATGTTTAATTTTTACCTGTTAACTCATTTTCAAGCAAAACTGGAAGATCTATGCTAATGAGAGAACCTGCAAAGTTCAAAGGAAGGGGAGTGGAAAAAGCAACTTTTCATAATTCACATAGAAGAGAACTGGGGAGAAAAAATACAAAGTGAAGGATGATGAAAGAGCCTCATGGTTGTGAACAGTGTTTTTTTCTCTAGGGTTAAAGTCTGCCTGCTGCAGAGTTAGACTTTCTCCTGCTCTGAAACCATGTAAAAGTTAAACAGTTCAAGAGTATTTGCTGCTGTAAATTGTTATCCAGAATCCCAGTGCTTTTGGCTGGCTATGGTTTATCTCTCATGCGTGTCTCTTCCTTCAATATTTAAGGTCATTTTCTGCTTTATGCCATGACATAAACTGATAACAAAACCCTCAATAATTACTTTAACCACTTATTTTCTTTCAAACATTTTGTCTTGCCGAATTATTGAGTCAGCTGGAATGACCTTGATGTAAACATGTACTTTTGAACTTACATGAGGATCAAAGACAAAGCAATGTTAAATGGAGGCTGGAATTTGGAAATGATCCACGTGAAGTTGGCATCAGTCTTCCATCTTTTTTCATTCATTTTTGCTATGTGGAGGGCAGAGTAGATTTGCTCACTTGAAAAGTGAAGAAAAATAGTTTTTATGAATGCCAGTGCTGCAAACGTTGTGGTGTCTGAATGTCAGTCTGCCTTGTTTCTTGCTTTAGCACGATCATCAATATAAATCATGCACAAATGGCAGAGAAAAACCTCTGTGCTATTTTCTGATGGCTCTGTTGCTTGGATTCTCTGACTGGACTGAAATGCTAGCCAGGAAAAGTAGTAGATAGCACTCAACTGCAGGTTGAAGTATTTGAGAGAGAATGTGTTGTTTGTCTGTAGTAATTATCTTTGATTTCTTTAAGAAGTAAAGAAAGTGGGAGTTCAGTATCACTAGCCTGTGTTTATGATTTCTTTACTATTATTGACTTTGAGACAAATGAATCAGCTGTTTATCATTTCTAAAGAAAGCAGCCAAAACTGTACTTAATAGTAAAGTTAGAAGTTTTGCTGCATTGATCTGAAGAAATGAAGGATGAGTTGTGCTGGCAATAGCAGTTTTGCTTCACAGTTTTTCTGACTGCTGGCACTGGAATTGAGAGGAGGTTTTGTAATCTATTAAAGCTGACATTTAGCTTTGCTTAAGGTGACTTAAAATTCTAAAAACAAATGCTCTGGAAATCTTCTATACTGCTCTGACAACCTACACAGAAATAGAGGTCCTTTGCAGAACTGGCCTCTGGTTTTGTGGACCTCCCCTCTTGAATGCTTGACTTGAAGTACTCAAGCTGAGATTCAGAGCGTCTGCAGCTTCCCTTGGCTTTAGCTGGAAAAGGAAGGTGGGTATGTGGGAAAGCCAGGCCTGCATTGTCCCTTAGGCTGGGCATTCAGAACAAGAGGGCACTTACATGTGTCTCATCTGATGTACTCGCTCATGTTATGAGGGCAGTCAGAGCTGGAACAACAACAGTAACCCAGTTCCCCAGCTCTTCTTTGCTTTATCTTGTAG
>NW_010103635.1:56015-81889 GCF_000699245.1 Pterocles gutturalis | reverse complement strand
CGCTCTTCCCTGGAGGTAGGTGCTTGGAACAGAAGGCTATCTGGGGTCAAGGACAAGAGTGGTTTTCTCTTTAAGAAGAAAACAAGTTGTTCCCTCGAGCCCCCTTAACATATCTGATGTTGAAATAAATAAAATCCTTGATGTAGCTATTGCATCTCCTTTGTAGCTTGGTTTGGGTTTCCAGTGAGTAATTATCTTTAAATGCTAAATATTTTTAAAGTTAATTTGCCAGGCTTTTAGTGGCATTAAACAGTAGATAGGTTTTTATGGAGACTTGATTCTCCAGCAGCTGTAAATCCCTAACAGTAACAACAAAAATTGCTTTTTTTCCAGACACACAGTCTTTAAAATATTAACAGGGTTTTTCAAATTTTATTTGTACCAGTAGTAATTTTTCCAGCTGTTGAGCGGATCAACACTTTAATTTTTCTTCACTCCCAACCCATCAGACATTTTTACATTTTTACTTCAGTTTTTAACAAGGATGAAGCTGCGTTGACTTCTTGGTCTTATTCCTAAAAATATATTTCTGAGTGCCATTAAAGGAGGCTTGTCACCAGTGCCTGGATTGCATAGAAGTCCTCTCTGATCCTGCAGAGGAACATTTTGCAGGCATAAATATGGAAAAGAGGCTGCTGCCATTGTGACATAGCAACAAAATACTTCATATTTATTTGTACATGCCAGCCCAGTTCTGACATCAGTGGCACCAGTGTAGAGTGAGATCTAAATTTTCTTGGGACGCTGCAGTTGTTCTGTACTGTGGCATAATGCCGGGACAGAAAAGGCTCCCAGTAACTTTCCACTTGCCTCATGGAGACCCTCTGCTCACAAATAACACTCTTCCCTGCAAGAGTTCTCCACTCACAATTGATATTCAGTGCCATTTGCCTTTTTTTTTTTCCCTCCTTCTTCCTTTTGCCAGGAAGGGCATGTCAGTGGGTTGGATGTAGGTCAGAGGGGGAAAAGGACATTCTCAGGACCCTCACCCAAGGTGGTCTTCAACTTGCGTTAGATCCACTGTAAGGGACAGCTTCACTCTACATACTTCTCCTTGTGGAGAAGACTGCGTGATGCCAAAGGTATGGGGTTGTGTGGGCTGGGGGGGAGGGTAGGAAACTTGGGTCTGGCCAGGATCCAGAGATTTCATGGTATGGGGCAACTGAGCATTGCAACATAAAATCCTATCAAACTGAGTCTTTGCATTGATGTGCCATTTGAAATGGCCACTGAGACCTTGGCACCCATTGGTAGTGCCAGAGGGGCTAGAGGGGAGGTGAAGGAGTGAAGGAAGACTTGAGGTGGTGGTACTGAAATTTGGACATTGTCTAGTATTCTCTAGTGGTTGGCTGCAGTTGGCTCTGCAGCATTAATGGTCCTATCATCTGCTTATTACCATTTTTCAGATCTATCTTGATTTGGTTATATAAAAACAATTAGCAAAGCATGTCAATTAAATCAGTCAGAAGAGTTCTGCATCGGCAACAACAGAAGAGATTGCAAGGAGCAGATGAATGCCTGTACTTTCGCTAGTAATTCTAGTCTTTTCTAGTTTATAGAAGGAGTTGTATCGGGGAAGTTGCACAATCTGGAACTTGAATGAAAAATGAATAGGGTTCACAGAAACAGATAATTTTCCTAAGGGAAAAATAAACTCCCAAGGAAGTGAATGGCTTAGTATTTTGAGCAGACGTTTTACCAGCAAATAAGAATTTAACAGACCTGGCTGTGTACAGCCATTCTCTCTGTTGCGCAGCTCAGGGTTTAGAACATCTCAGTCATGGCCAGTGGGGTTTTGTGGAGTGGAGGAATATGCCTTTATCCCTTCACTAGAAAGTGGTTGAGTTTAGGTAGGATTTGGTGGGTTGAACTTGATTATACCCAACTTGATCTCAACCTTTTTGCTAAGAAAGTATCTTTTACCTTGTCTGAGGGAATGAGACAACATGCTAAGGCAATCACGGGCAGATGACATAAGCCTCAGTGCCACCCATTGCTGCTTGGTGCATTTCAGCTTTCTGTTATTATACAACAGGTTTAAAAATAAGTTGACATTGACTGGTCTTTATCTGGGTTACCTTTCTCCTTCCACCTCCTTTAAGTTGGCAGTGGGTTCTTGGGCAGCACTCCCAAGTTTCTTGGAGGAGGCCATTCTTCACCCCCTCTGATGCTGAATGCTTTGGGACCACAGTTCTGCATATTCTCACTGTCCTCTAAAGGCTGATGTGGGACAAGATCCTGTGCTCCTTTGTTTAGTTGTTCTAGAGATCGGGCCTTTCACTTGGACTGTTGCCCAAGTATTTTTACAAGTCCAGACTTTGACTCTGCCCTTGAGAGCTGCTCGGGTTTTTTTCTCAGGATTTTGTTTATATATGTCTCTCCCTAGCCTGGCTTTTGGGGGAGGGAGAAATGCATAAGAGCTAAAAGGTCTTTGATACATATTATAATTTGTTATTCGTAAATGAAAAAAATCAGGTGCTTACCTTGGCCTAATGTCCAAGGTATATTTAACCAAAGAAGAGATCGGCTGACAATCAAAGTTCTTGTACAATAAAGGGGGAACATCAATCACTGTTTCATTCATGATTATTTTTTTTCCCTGCCCCAGTAGAACCGTGTTGGCATGAAATTTAATCTGCCCATCACAAAGCCAATGCTATCACAAGGCCACTCCTTTCATCACTGCTGTGAGGCAGTTACATCAGACAAGATGAAATTGCTGAAGTCTGTCCGCCACTACCCAGAGGTCATGTTTCAGATGGGCACGTGGTTTGATTTGCCTCCCTGCCCTCCCTCCCCTGTGGCGGCATCCTCTTCTTTCGAGCCAGGGAGCAGATTTGCAGGCTCTGCCCTCAGTAGCAGAAAATGGGGTAGCTCGGTTATGTTGTGAACCCTGTCAGGAGGCAGCTGGCCTCCTGCCTTTTTCATGTGGTTGGCTGAAGACACCTGCTGTCATGCTCTGCCAGTTTGCATTAGACCCAGGCAGGAGCTGCTTTAGGTTTTTTGGCCCCTTGGAACTTTCTCCAGAAGTCATGCCGTATCCCAAGGACTGCTGTGATTTAGCTGTTGTGGATGCAATGGCCATGGAAATGACACAGGGTAGAGCAGAGACAGTTTAGAAAAAGCTGCTAAATTTTGGTTTTCCAGGTCCATCAACTTCCAAATTCCCTTTCAGGAGGAAATGTGTTACTGTTTTTTTTTTACTGTTAAGATTTTTGTTGTCTTCTCCTTTTCCCTAAAATGGCAGAAGTAAAATGTGTTATGTTATGCAGCTGTAAAGAGAATTTGCTGTGCCCAGTATCCTCCTCAGGAGACATAACTACACACATAGCCAGAAGTATCCGTAGAATTACACTGTACACAGGACAAATACAGTTTTAAAAATTGCATCATTATTACTACTACACCATATTTGTGTTTCATGCATTATTGGCAAAATGCAGCCTATTCCTATTTGAGATAGACTTCAGCTGATTTGTGTTCTGGGTGTCTAATCTGTAGTGTACTGAAACTGGAGTGTCCTTTGACTGAACTCGAGGCACGCGGGTGAAGGAGAATAAACACAGGAGTAAACTGTAACCTGGTTTTGTAGACTTATTCCAGCATTATTTGTGCATCTGACTCTGTGTCAGGTTTTGGGATTGTACGCCCTGTGTTACACTTGCATATTTTACTGGTGATTTTTACCTGCCGTAATCACAATTCTGTGGTCCCCTTCAGGAATGATGCCTGTAAACTCTTGTAAATGTATGTCTGAAAGTGTAAACATGAGGATTCAAGGAGAGATTCATGGTAGTTAAACTGTCTGACGAGCAGCTCTTGAAGACTACCAGACGTTCAGGATTCTCTTTTGCTGCTGAAGTTGGGCAGTAGGTTCATAAATGAGGAAGAGGTCTGAACGTGAAATTGAAGACTGTGATGAACCCAAATGAAGACTTCATAGGAAGATAGTAAGAAGCAACACAAGCTTTTCCTGATTTTTTTTTTTCCCCTAATGTTTAGGGCCCATCCAAGGCACAAGTGTTGGATGAATTCCAGCTCTAAGTTCCCAAAACAAAGCAAAGGCAAGCCGTGTGAAGCTAAGGTAACTTACATGTGCATAACTAAAATGATTTATAGTGAAATTCCCAATGTCATAAACGAAATTACATGTGCAAAGAAGTCACGTTATTTTGCCCTTAAAGAACAGGACAAATTAAGCAAGTCTAAGCCCTGCCTCTTTCCTTACTTCTACCTAGTTCTCTGCTGTACTGGTTCTGGTGGCAAAGGAGTGATTCCAGCCATGTGTCCATCACTTTTCCCCCTAACTCTGCCTACCTAAGGTCCTGGCGCTGGGGATGTGCTTTGACTGCTGTGGAGTATCAGTTCAATGGAAGTCTGCAGCTTTGTCAAAATGGAGACATGGTGCAGATTACTAGTCCAACTGGACAGAACTGGGCTGGATGGTCTTTGGAGAATGGGGTTTCTCTCATTTCTCTGAGAATTTGCTCGGTTTGTTTGTGTGAAGTTTTCTAAACCTTCACAATGACGGTGTGACCATATATTGGAGAATTTAAGCAGTGTTTTTGCAATGACTTGCAATCTTTACTACTTGAGTCCATGGGAAGGAACACAGAAAGAGCTGCACTGTGTCATCCCCGAAGTGCAAGTAGTCCTCTAGCTTGAGTCTGATTTGGAGAAATCTATAGCACAGCAAGAGTACAGTGATACTTCCCTTGATTATACCTTCCCAGCCTGCAGTTTTTCTGCAGCTGAGAAACTTTTTGAACCAGAGATTTGTTCTTCTTTCCCCATCTCTGAGATCAGTGGCAGCTGTGGGCATTCTGTAATCTCTGAAGCCCCGACTACTATATTTAAATGTCTAAATATAGACTTAAAGGCCTATGAGCCCATGGGTACCATTGAAGTGGACTGGAAATTTCCCATTTGCCTTTTTGGGGATTGGATCAGGCCCTATTTCAGGTAACCAGCCTGAAAAAAATAAAATTGGATTAAGTGGCTTGTGCAAGATGGTTGAACAAATGGGACAAATGGCTGGCAGGGTTCAGGAGCTCTGAATGCCATTCCTGCCAAATTAAATTCATTCTCCTATAGAAAGGGCTCATGCTGGTAAGCATCCAGTAGAGCAGCAAAGGCATCTTAATTGTATCTTCTCAGAGTGCATTGTTGCAATGGTATTTCTTGCTTGCTGTTCTTTAAAGCAATGTCTAGAGAGAGCAGGAGCTCACAGGATGCTTTAGTAAGACTTCTGCTTGGTTAACAATGTGATTGAGACCAAACCTCCATCTGTTAGTACAGAAAGGATTCATGATTTTCAGTCCTTCTGTTCATCCTGAAGTGTGTATGTGTATCTAGTTATATAAATCAGTACCTCTATTTCAAATAAAGGCATTTAGAGAGGGGGAAGGCACAGGGACAGAATCATCAGAATTTACTGTAGCGGGAAGTAGGTATAATTTGAGCATTTATCCTGTACAGGCTGCAGCTGCTGAGCTGATTGCAGGGAGATGAGGCAGCCTGGCAGTGAGCTGTGCTGCAAGTATGCACCGAGGCGCAGATCCCTTTCCCTTTGAAGGCATGGAGAGTTAAACCATTGACTTCATTGCAGTTGGGTTAAGCCTGTAAATAGTTCATAATACTTGCATATTATTAGTTACTCTCATGGCCAGATCTAAGCATACTTGATCTCTGGAGGAATTTGGCTTTGCACACAGTCAGACATTCCTCATTTCTCATTAGTTAGGTAAACACATGTGCAGAGAAGTTGGGTTTGTTGTCTTAACCCAGTTGCTTCTTCCTGAGATGGTGATGAATGCTCTTTCAGAAAGTGTGTGAAATACAGCATTTCTGAATAGAAATCTGTGGTTTGTCTCACAACAAACTATGGTTGTGACAGCTGAGCAGGGAAGGCTCAGGCCCTGCATAGGTTGAAGTCTTTTATGATGTGGGGCCATTGGCATCTGCTCTGCATGTCACAGAGCATAAGGACAGCAAGTGGATGGTTCAACAGCTGGGATGGGAATCAAGGGGAATGGCAGTGAGCTGTCATCTGATGGCTATAGCAAAGGGAATGAGAGGCTTTGGAATTTATCCTGTAATTTAGTGTGATTTGCTTTGTAGTACATTAAGCTTATGTAAACTCCATCTCTCTCCCTTTTTCTTCATCTTTTATTCCCCAGTACAGTTGCATACTTGTCCTTTCACAATCATGCACAAAGAGAGACGTTCTTATGGATTTATCATCAAGAAAAGCAATCAGCAGTCGCACTTGGCACATCATGCACAAATGAGTGGGCTGCAATACTAGTGCTGGAGTAGCAGCCAAAAGTTGGGAAGCTGGATGCACACAAAAGGAGTATGGCAAGGTCTGAGGTACTTGTACACTCCCTTCCTCAGTCATCATGGGGAGCGATCACAAGACAGCACGGGGTGGTCCAGCCTGCTCCTGGAGTGGGAGGTGGCTTACTGCACTGGAACAGTCATCCTGCCATGACATGAGAGGAGCATGGATGGGATAAGTGGACTTGAGACCTTCTTAGCATTGCTGTTAATGCTTGCAGTTGGGTTTTATCACTCATTAAGTTGTTAGCCTGTTTTGATCTTTATTTCAACAAGGCTGAGTTGTTGTATCTTAACCATATGCAATGCACTGATAGTTTGTGTTCCTCTAAGAACTGAATGAGTTGCATCTTGTCTGGTTGATATCTCTGGGCGAATTCCATGCAGAAGGCATTGGGCAGCCACACCCAGGGCCAGAATTTTCTCCAAAATGCCGGGGGTTGGTTTTTCCAGTGCTGTATGTGCAAATGTGAAACACAAAGCTGGCCGTTTCTGTTTGGAGTTTCCAAGTACAAAGGCTTGGACCTGGACATGTGGATGGGAAATCAGTCTAAAATTAGACTTACCTAACCTGACCTTGCAATTAAGCTTGATATCTAAGCATCTGTGGGAATGATCCCCAGGCCTGAAGTTACTGCCTGTTGTGAGCTGGGCTGTTACCCTGTCTGAGGGTAGCACTGTATTGTTCTCTTAAGGGCTGTGTGAGTCACATCTTACATGAGTTGTTTTATCTCTCTAATTAGTCTACATATTGAGGGGGAAAAAAGAAGAGTATACAAAAGGACAAAGGCAAAACGTATCAGGAGTCCCCGTAAACTTGTGAGGCTCTCCATGTGATTTTCTAGTTGAGAAATAAAACACTTCTAACTTCTTTCATCTAGACTACAACAGGGAAATGTCTCTTCCATATGTCAGTGGTATAATCTGCATAATGACCCAAACTTCACAGATGGACTGGCTGATCCAACGGACATTCTTTTAATAAATTCCCTCTCACTTTTACCATTTTCTTTGGTTTCCCACAAGATGGACTGAATATTGACAATTACTGAGCTATCACTTCCTATGTTGCATAACTTATAGAAATGCTATAATTCAGTGAGGTGAGATTTTGTTCCAGAATAATGTGGCACAAAATAGCTACAGGAAAAGAAGGCAGACATTAAAAAGAGAGGACCCCAACTCCATCCCCTCCCCAACTTGCTTTAGAATGTGTGTGCCTTTTTAAAAACAAATAAACAAACAAACCCCACTCTGATTTCGTACTTCACTGATTGACCAATGTCATTAAGTTAATGTGTTGTTTTTTTTTTTTTTTTTTTTTTTTTTCTCCCCACAATTTATGCAATGATACAACTCTCCTGACTGTCTTGGAACTTGTTTGTGCGCTTGGCTTCTGAAGTTTTTAAAACTTGTTTTAGGTTTTATTACAAATGCTTTTTTTAAAGTAAAGGCCTTTTAGGAATGCAGGAAAATATTTGTTTTGAAGTCCTGCTTTCACCTTCATTGCTTTCCTTGGACAAAGCTCATCACTTATTCAAATTCACAAAGTTCTAGGACTTCAGATTTTATTTCTGCAACCCTACTTAGTAGGTTAGAGATCAAATCCTTTCTGGATCCTCTTTCGGTCTTGCTCCAAAGATGGTTGGTGGTGACGTGGTTTTAAACTCTTGTTCCATCTAGCCTCCCAGTTGTTGCTGGTTCAGAGAGGTAAAGTCAGAGAGGTTGAATTTACTATGACCATGTGTCCAGGACTTGGAAAAACTTTGTGGAAAACAAAAGTCTAGTTTTTATGAAAGAAGGCATTTTCTTTTGCTGTGTTATTGGGATGTGTCATCCCAGCCAAGAACCTGGAAGACATTATGTAGATGTGATTGTCACAAACTTTGAGGTTTTCAATTTTTTTTTAATGGACCAGCTGCACTTTTAGAGAGTATGAGGTAGAACTGCAACCCACAAGTAGGTATGAAGGTGACATTTTGGTTATCCAGGAACAACAGTAATGTGCAAGAGTTCTCAGTTCTCATTAGGTATGTGCATGGGGAGAATATAAAATTTTATGTAGTGATGGTTTCCAATAAAAGGAAAGATATCTCACTCTTGGAGTGAAACTCAGACATTCACCCATCCAAAGAGTTTGCCTAAGGCCTCCCCGAACTCACACTCTCCTTTTTTGTCTTTCGTAGTTGCCTGTTTGCTGGGTCTCCAGCGTTTATTCTGTCTCACAGAGTATGTCTGCCATCCAAATGAAGGTGTGATTGCTCCACCTCATGTACCCGTACCAATAGTGGTGTAACGACACTGCCAGATGCTTAGTTGCCAAATATATTTGCAAAGTCTCAGGCAAGAATATTGAGCCTGAGCTGAAACTCCCACTACTGTCAGCTGTACTTCTATGCTAACTGGATCAGATATTGATAAAACCACCTTGGGGATGCCTAAAAGAGCAATGCTAGTCCTTTGAATTGTACTGTATATGCATCTTCAGAAGTTCCTGCAGCTAGGATCAAAGCTGTACTGTATGGAGAATGGTGTGGTCCCTTCCCCAAAGATAGTATGTGTCTTCCCAGAGGTATTTTTTGTTGATTCAGATGAAATGACTGTGCCTCAGCTTTAAGCTGAAGCCTTTCATAGGGGTTTCCCTTCTGTCTTTCTTTAGACTCTTTTCAGGTGTTGCACTAGATCATATCTCCTCTCCAGCCCACTCGCCTGGCACCATGACCTCTGAATGCCTTACTGCCTATTTGAGGCATATTGTCCTGATACTTTTTGGCACAGACCTTGCAGCCTCTGCTTTACAGAGTAAACCAAAAAACAGCTGTCTGAAGCAACTTCCTCAGGGACTCACAGGCAGCTGGGGGTTGAGCTAGGAATTGAATCCATGTCTCTTGAATCCCAATGAAGTTCTCTGCCCACTGTTGTTTCCTTCCCACTTCTAGAGGAAGGTAGAGGACTTCCTGATCTTCCAGAAGAAAAATATTCTGCTGAAACTGTAGTTCAAACTCAACTTTTTAAACCTGGGTGCCAAAGGTGAGATGCATCCATATCTATTTTGTCATATTAAGGAATGCCACCTTCAGAAGTGATGTCTGTCCTCAGCTTTCTGGAGTTGCACCTACCCACTCCCTCTGCAGACCATGCATTCTGTTTTGAAGTCTAGTAGACATACTGTGCCTATACAGCTCAGGGGATTTGTAAATTTGGAGCCAAACTGTGGTCTCTAAGTGCCACTGATACCTTCCTGAATCTGGAAAAATGTCATCAATGTCAAATGTAATCACATGCTCCAGGCAGTATTTAGGCTTTGGTCAATTTGAGGTTTCCTTGGGGAAGGGAAGAGAATGGAGCCCATCCATTCCTGATCCTATTTTGCATAACCCATGGCAGAGGGAGGGAAGTGAGCTCCTGATTTATTATTGGTGATGTGTAACATGATGCAACTGCTACACAATGGAAAATGAGATTGTATTTATAGACTGAATGATTCCTAGTTGAGTATCCATTCAGTTTTGTCCTTTTCTGCTCATTCATCACTGATACACAGACCATAATTTATTCTAGCATATTTTAATCCTAGGTTAGCAACTGATTTGTTAACAGCTGTTAATATTTGCATTTTTTTTCGCCTTTCTGGGCTGACTGAATACATAATAGAAACTTAATGTCCAGATCATATCAGTTAACTGAAATTTGTTAGAGAATATACATAATATTGTTGTTGTCTCCCTGACTGGATGAGTGTGTAAGCATTTCCAAAGTAAATGCAAATGTGCTTTCCATAAGCATTTGAGCCAGTAAAATCTGATCTTTCCAAAGCTTGTGGCAAGCTAGCACTAAAGATGTGTGAGCATGGAAGGAGCACATCTATACAAATATTCAAATGAGCATTCACAGTATTAACTCTTCATTTAGCTCTTCCGGATTTCTGCATTTCTTTTGATTAGGAAGGCATTTAGTCTGTGCAAAACTATTGTCTCTGGCTTTACCCTTACCCACTTTCATGGAGACAGCTGACTTGGGCAAGCTGTACCGACACAGTGGGTTGTCCCACTCAAGTGTTGCGTTTCCAGTTCTAGCACACTTTCCTGGGGACACTGAATGGAAGAAGTACCTCCTGCAATCAGTGTTGTTAAGGTTGGCAGGGACCTCTGAAGATCATCTAGTCGAGCTTCCCTCTCCCACCATGCCTTAAGCAAGGATGATTAAAGCAGGTTGCTCAGGGCCATACTGAATGTCTCCAAGGACGGAGACCCCACAGCCTCTCAGGGCAACTTGTTCCGTTGTTTGACCACCCTCATAGTAAGCAACCTTTTTTTGTGTACGCTTAAAAAGCTTCCTGTATTTCAATGTGTCCGTTGGCCCTTGTGCTTTCACTGGATACCACTGAGGAGAGTCTGACTTTGCCTTCTTTATTTCCTCATCAGATATTTATCCACTAAGCTCTGTATTCCTGTAGTTATGCAGTTTCCTAAGTGCTTTGACATTCATTTAACAATTGGATTTTTGCTTTTTCAGTCAGAAGGCTGTTTAAAACTTTCACTGTAAAGGCACAGGAACCAGGAGGAAGATGGGGTTTGGATTAGATACGATGTCCAGCCCTGTGCTCTCCCCTACAGAGCACACTGCCTCCCACACTGACAGCTCTCCTCTGCATGGAGATATGCACACCTATGGCACTGTGTTGTTATCACACCATAATATTAAGCGAATGGCTTTTGTTCTACTTGCCCATGTAAAATCCTCAGTGTGAGTGAGCGTCACCTGGTGCAGGAGAGAGAAAGGTGTATTTGCTTTTGTAGCTCACGCTGAGACACTAGTTTTATTTACCCCTTCCTTCGTTTTGTCTTCTCCATGTCCCCTGCCTTATTATAGCTCAGCTAGGGACAGAGAAAATGTTGGCTTCTCTGGTTGGTTAGTGCAGTGGCAACCCTTTAAAAAAAAAAAAAAAATTAGTCCTAATTAAGGAGTTGTCCTCATGATTTGTGGTTTTGTATACTGGAAAGCAGGCCAAAGCTGTCTGATTTCATTTCTGTAAAAGAATGCAACTCCAGTTCCTTGCCAGTTTATACCATTCCCCATGCCGGGCAGTAGATAATTTCTCATGGTCCCAAAGCTTTCAACAATACTCCATTATGTTTCATGACTCATAAATGGGCTGGTGCCCATGGAAAGCCATGTGTCTCCGTGCAGGCAGTACAGCTCCCTGCAGTATGTTTGAACTGATTTCATAGCCTCCAGACCTAGCATGGTTTATTATTTTCATGACTTGCTGACTGTTCTCATTGTTGCTAAGACCATATTGCATTTTGAATAAAATTAAAGGCCCTGATGCGTTTTGATGCGAAATTAAAAGCACGATATGCGGAGCTTCAAATGAATGCAGAAGAAAACAAGATCAAACAAAAGACTGAACTAAAGTTCAGATCTAATAACTCTTTGAGATAAGCAGTTCATATAAACTGCAGAGACAGCTGACAGATAAGATGGTGTTATCTGGACCGATATAGCTGCGGTGATGAGTGCTGGCTCACCTGTGCACTCAGGGCTCCGCCGGTGAGTGTTGCACACATCCCTGCTGTTAAATCAGAATAAACTGGAGGATTAGAAAGATGTGATTATAGTATAGTCTTGAGTCTGCTCCTGCAACCTTTAATCAATGGAATCAATAAAGCCAACTGTTACTTGCATAATTATCATTGTTTGCTTCTTTCACCCTGGTAAGTACTGTGCAGACAAACATATGTGAAGCCCCAGTCCAGAGTTCTACACCTGAATAAAGGTTGGGAGATGACAATATTGTGTTTATGGCCCGATCCTGCTTTTATTAATGTCCATGGAAAAACTGCTGGTTGGCTTCTGTCCTCAGGATTTTTTAATCCTATTGTGATTTCCTGGGGTTTTGATTCAGTTGGCATGATCTCAGCAGCCTTGTGATACGGGGAGGGCTGTTCCAGAGGGGCTAGTTCAGAGTGGAAGCCAAAAGAGGATCAGTTTAGGAGGGTTGAATGGAGTGGTTTTGCCTGCTGTTGTAAAGCCATTTCGTAATACTCAGATAACTTATTGAAACTGCTGCCAGGTACTGTTGCAAGCATATGACTGTGGAAATAGCTGCTTGAGTAATAAGAACAATAGAATTTTTAAAAAATATGATTTATATTATTTATCTTTTTTTTTCTTTTTAAAATTTTAGCTTGGATAATAAAACCAAACAAGTCAGTATGGCTTTATTTGCCTAGTTAGATTTGCTTTTGGGTTCTTGTACTCTAGGCTAAGGCAACATTTAGTTTGTAATACTATAGATTGAAGACTTATTTATTTTTAAAAAGTAATCCCTTTCCTTTCCTTCACATTTTTATGCCTCTCTGTCTCTAATGGAACCATTTTTTCTGTCTTAGATATTTAAATTACAAAAAAAATTGCTATCAGATTTAGGCTCAAAAGAGCTTGCATAAAGTATTTTAAACTGTATGTTCTTATTGAAGTTGCTCTTTGTTACATAATTTCCCATTTGCTATTTCTTTCTTTTTCTGATTTAGCCAGTTATGAATTTTTAAATGCACATATTTATTTGAGAGGGCTGAATATATTTGGTCTAGTGAAAGAAAAGTATGTTCTATAAACAGATCTGTTCCTTCAGCAGAGCTTCATCTGTTTAGTAGTTTTTTTGGAAGGAGCTGCAGCAGTAACATTGGAAATGTGCTTGGTTGCTTGAAACAATCACTGGGCATTTGCACAGAAAACAGAGATTCAAGTCAGGAAGCTTTAAGAAGTAAAGCAAGTGTGGATCTGTTGTGATGCCTAATGATTCATTTAGTGCACAGTGGTTAATGACTATAATGACTATATGTGGTAATCCAGCTACCACCCTCACCTCCCCCTTCTTCTCTCACCCCTTTCCCCCCAGAAATAGGCAGGCAAATAAAAATCCAGCAGCAGACAGTATCAAACATGGTGTCAGGCAGACTTGGCTGGCAGCAGGTCTGCGCCTTTACCACCCTTGGCAAGATTCAGAATCGATTTGGCAGTCCAGGTTTCTCACAGCCTGGCCCACGCTTGTGGCTCCCATCGATTTTCCACAGGCTACAACAGGGAAAATTCCCCGCTGTGGACCAAGCTCGATGACTGCAATCTACAGAGGATGCAGTGCCTAGCTGTAATTAAAAGAGCCTTCCTATTAGTTCATGTAGCTAGAGCCAAAGGATCTGGATTTGTTCTCTGATGCTGAGGGAGGCAGGAGCAGTAATTAATTAGCTAGATGAGCTTTTCCATTGTGCAGAGTCTGGTCCCATGACCCTAGACAGGTTTCATTGCAAAGCAAAGGGAAGAATTACTTATTAAAGCTTAAGGCAAAGGTACAAATAGATAGGTAAAAGTTTTGGAAACAACCTAAAATCCTTGTAGTGTGTAGCAGCCTGGGGAACTGTTTACCCAATTTTCATGAAGAATGCCCTGCTTCCATCCCACCTCTGACCAACTCTAGACTAGCCACCTGCCTAGACATGCTCCTTGGGGATTTTTCGCTCAATTCAAATGCAAATACTATGCTGATAGCATGCTCAGGAGGCTGGTGCAGTTACATGACTGTTTTCCCCAGCAGCAGAGACAATTTAAAAGTTTTGCCCCCACCTTTGGCCACTTGCTCCTGGCACTGTACCACGCAGTTCATTGCCCCCTCAGTTGTGCTGAGGCAGCTCTTCGTGGAGACATGAAATGATCCAAAATTAAAAAAACCAACCTGACTCCTATCCAAGAGAAGTTTCCCTGACCCAGTTTACTGCATAGCCCCACAACCAGTTGCATCAGCACAAGTGAAAAATGAGGTAAATTGAGGTGTAGAGATGGGAACAGGGAGGCCTGGGTCAGGCAGGAAAGATGGAACTTCTCAAACTCCATTTTTTTCCTGGAAAAGAGGTTGTGTAATTACATCTTCAGGTTGTAGTTGTACAGTATAGATCTGTGAGCTCAAATGAAATAGATGGATGTAGGTCAGGGATGGGAACGCAGTTGTCTTCCCATTGAGAACAAGATGTAGAACCCATACTGGCTTTGCCATTTTATTTCAGCTTTATGCTGGTGGCAGGAGGATAGAGAATACTTGATCCAGCATAAAGTTAGAGTGGTGCAGGCAGGTGATATTTGATCTGGCATAAAGCCTGCTGGTATAAAGTCAACACATTGGAACATTTTGAACAAATTTGAACTGGCAGAGCTTATACCTGTGCCCCACTGTGCCCCATGTGGCTATGACATTTTTGGTCAGGATACCAACTGGACTCAGTGTATCATTAAATGATGGCATGGAAGTCTCACTTTTCTTCCTTTGTTGCAGCTCTTTGCAGGAAGCTGTTGAGCTCCTGAGCAAGATATTTCCTTCCCGCCTTCATGGTCACCACGTGTCCTTAACACTGTTTGAAGTTAATGCTGTTCCATGCCTCCTGTGTCATCAAAAACATAATTAAGGGTGTGGACGCTGCAATCTGCTTGACTTCTCACAGAGGCTATAGAAGACCTTTAGATATGCCATCGAAGCAGCAAGCAGACTGGCAAAGAAGATGCTTGTTTGGCCACAGGCATTCAGGACAAATCTGCCCTGTTTCCTGCTGTCATGATTTGGGATTCCTGAGGTCCCAGAGGGAATGGGAAAAGCAAGCTGTCTCCCCAGACACAGAGGAAGGTGAAAGACACGGCTGTTGTTCCCATCACTGAGGTGAAGTTCAGAGGCAGAAGGTAGATGGAAAATGAGAGCGTTTGCTGCAGATAATGTGGAGTTAATGCCCTTGACCAGTAGCTTGTGCTGAAGCAGTTTGTTCATTTATCCAAAACAGAGGCTTTGCAACTCCTTTGGAAATTGTTCCAGAAGGTCTGGTTGCTTCCACTCTATGCTGTAGTTCCTGGCCTAGCTTCTGGCTGGCAGATGTGGACAAAAGCTGCCTTTTGGCAGGAAAGGAGGGTTTGGTTCTGATGCCCATCAGGACCAGAGCCTCTCCCGAGCGGCTGCCGCTGAGGGGATGCAGAGCTGAAGGTGGCCAGGCAGTGGCTGTTAGAGAGCACTTACTGTCATGAATCAGATCTGCTAACGTAATGAGTTAATGCCTAAATAAAAT
The DNA here is from genome assembly GCF_000699245.1 of Pterocles gutturalis. Classification (NCBI taxonomy): domain Eukaryota; kingdom Metazoa; phylum Chordata; class Aves; order Pterocliformes; family Pteroclidae; genus Pterocles; species Pterocles gutturalis. Next base: position 66,446 of record NW_010103635.1, on the reverse strand, counting down.
TAGTTAGAACCTAGTTAAAACAGCACGCTGTGTCTGAGGAGTGATATAAGATGATGCCTTCAGATACATATTGAAAACTGATTTCTGTCTGAAGGATATGAAAAGGTGAACTGCTGGCTGAGTGCGAAACATTGTTATTGAATAAACATCAAAATCAGTGAAAATACAGGCCCAGATACTGAGATAGTCTGGGGTGCACATCTGGGAGGATTATTTTTGAGCACAAGGGCTATAAGTCTGAGCACATAATGAGGAGGTAAACAGTTAATTAGGTGCATTTTCCTGAGTGGTACCTGGTATATACACATAGTTCCAGTGCTTGAATTGGCAAGTCTGATGTGTGAGTGTGAGCAAGGCCTGGCAAAGTATTTTTAATAACGATATTTGGACATGCAAGTCAACACAGAATGACTTTTTTTCCCCTTTTCCTCTACTATTTTAATGATTAGCTGAAGGTACCTAGAGGATGCTTTGTTCCACTATAGCTCTCTTCACCTCATTTAAAAGCACTTAATATGCTTTTCTGGACAGCAACCAAGTTTATATTTGTGCCAGCACCCCAAGCTTGTGCTGACTTGTACCATTGTGGCAATAACTGCTAATGAGTGCAAATGTGTTCCTGGAAAACCCTTGATGCTGGAGAGGCATCTCTGACTGGAATGATGCTCCTGGCTATGAAATAGCTGAACACCTGTTCCTTGCTTAGTGGAGAAAAAAACCAAACACCAACCGAAAACCAAAAGACTCTCAGGGGCTCTGCTCCCTTTTTAATTTCTGAGTGCCTCCTGACTGCAGGGCCTGCTGTGGGAACTCAGAACTGATTTCTTCTTTTATGCCAGTCTCTCAAAAATTGCCACGTTCCTTTATCAGCTCAGAAAGAAACGCTGATCTTCTGTTCTGGCGTGCAAAGGGCTGTCGTGATACAACAGATGGAATCGAGGGCTGACCATCAAGAAACAATTCCTGCAAAATCCAGAAGGTGGTAGGAGGAGGAGTGATATTTGGAACGCCGTTTGGCTTGGTGACATGAGGGTTTTTATGCTCTAATGCTGACCTGTGATTGTGGGAGTCCTGGCTAATCAAACTAAGAACTGGGCTATATTTGTTGCTTAAATATATTTGTTAATTGCTTGTAGCAGGCTTTTTCTGCAAAGTTTTTCATTACTGCTCCCACCCATAGTGCTATGCTGGTAGATGTATTCATGTGTGGGAGGGGTGGAGGTCATATTTTTTCTATTGGATCTCTCAGTTACCTTCTTTGAACAGATTTCTTCCTTGTCTGGGCCAATGTGCTGACCTGACCAAGTAATTTAGAAATTGATTTAAAGCAGTGTATAGCTCTGTATGGTGTTCTGCTCAGTGCAACCTGCCTTGTCTTCCCAGGCACACAATGCTGGCGCTGGCTGTGGCTGATAGCAGAGGGACATCTCCTGTGTCAGCCCAGAAGTTGGGTATAGGAAGCTGATTAGAAATGGCTTGAGGATTACCTGCAAAGGAGGATTTGGGTTGGATATGCACTAACCAGGCAGCATTCCCAGGTTGAATCCCTGCACTACTTTATTGCCCTGGTCTTTCCTCCAGCTGAAGTTCCTTCTCCATTGCCATGGTGATGAGGCTGCTGAAGGCTATGGAGGGGCAGACATATGGTACTGCCAAGCTACCTTCTCCTCACCACAGAATTCAGCTGCCACAATCAGATGTAAAGCCCCATCTCTACTCCCACTGGGGCTATGGGGATTTGTTCAGCTTTATGGAAGCTGGATCTGAGGAGGAAGAGAATAGGTATAAGGAAAAAAAAAAATCCCTGAATTGCTTAATCATCACCTCTAAAAAGAAAAACCAAAACCAACCAACAACTCCAAAATGCCCAACCAAACCCCAACCATGGAGTCAGGCTACCAGCTAGTATAAACTGGGCTTGCTCCTAGCAGCTGAGGAGCTGGCCCGCATACACACGAATTCACAGTTGGCTCTTCCTTTCTGCATTTATTTTGCCATCTGTGTGGTGATTTTTTAAAACAGTACATGAGTTGCATCATCTCCAGCTTTGAAGGTTTTACTGATGTACCAGAATGGACTTTCATTCTGCCCTGAATCTTGAAGGGGATGAAGATTAAACGCTCTCATCATCTTTAGATTAGTTTTGCAGCTATGGTCCATCTCAGGGATCCGTAACTCCTCCGGGGCTGGGAACAAACAGTTCTCGACAGTTTTCAAATCTATTTGTACCAGGTACTTCATCATTTTGACTTTATGATATGTGTGTTCACAGAAATATATAGAACTATTTTAATAGCTTCAAGCTGTTCTAAGTTGACCTACCCCAGTAGGTACTGGCAAAATCTGAACTTATTACTTCATTAGCTGTTGTTCATGAGATGTGGATGGGTCAGAAGACTGGAAATGAAAAATAGCTTTTTCCTCTCTTGGGTACTGGTGTGAATCTGAATACAGGATGGTCTGAGTGTGGCTGGATTATGAGGGATGTGTTTAAGGTGTCTCAGTTCAATTTCTAGGGAGCTGAAGAACCATACCGGTTAGTTGCCTTTACATTTTTCACCTGTGTGGAGTAGTGCATAGAATTTTCTTTCTCTTATTCTGTCTCTGACAGAAACAGTTGATCAGAATGGTATTAAAGAGTAACAAAACAAAAAAAAAAAAGAAAGAAGAAAGAAAAAAAGAAAAAAGAGGGAACAGCTGTTTCCAGTGATTAGTAATGGGGTGGTAGGGAAGCAACAGTTCAGGATGTTTTCCCAGCCTGGAAAAGGTGCACAGTTTTGCTTTTTGCAGCTCTCTCCATTGTCAGAAAAATGTGTCTCCAAATGCAGCGGAGCGGGCAGGGGCAGGCACTGGAGTGAGGCTGGGGCTGGGCCCTACAGACACATCCTGCAGAGGAAAGGCCTTTGCTATGGGTGGCTGGTGACAGTGGAGATGGGGACAGTGACCCAAGTGACACTGCTCCATGCCCTGGTTCACAGTAGTAACTCACGGGGAGCACGGGTTATAGGGTGTCTGTTTTTTAGTGAGGGAGGTCTTCTGCTACTCAAACCTCAAAGCTAAGGACTGCTTTTGTGCTGGGTCTGAACTGACACTTTCAATCCTGATTCCACAGTCTGGCAGCCAACATCACTGTAGAAACTTTGCAAATGGACCATAATTTCTGCATGAAACCAGATTGATGCAGCTACCTCCGAAGGAGATTTTTGAGAGCAGCACTTGAGCACAAGCAGTCAATATTTGTACATTACAGCATTAAGCTGTTCTCAGTAGAAGGATTATTATCTAATAGCTCACACACTACAGCTTGGAAGTGGGAAGTCAAATACTTTTTGCTTGCTGTTACCTTAGTTACTCTGTCTATACATTGGGAATAAAATGAGAACCCCCTACAAGGGACCTGTGGAGCTCTTGCAAGTGTTAATAAATGTTTGCAGAGCTCTTTAAAGTTCGCTGATTAAAGTAATTATGAACATGTGAAGTGTTAAAAGCTTTTTGTAGACTTGGCTGCTATGAAAAGGACTGGAATAGAAGAAGCTTGATCTCAATGCTGAGAAACTATTGAAAGCAGAATTTGAACTGTAACCATGAGAGATTTTATATATTTAAAGAAAGGCAGATCCAGTGATATTGACACAGTATGCCAGGCTTTTTTGTATTCTGCCAAGCCAAACCACCCTATTTCCTGGCAGGGATTCTGTGAAATATACTCTTATCTTCTATTTAAGATGTGCTTTAATTATTATTGCCCATTACAGACCGTCAGAAGTACAGACATAGATATTTCCCATAGAAGCTATTCAAGAGATATTCAAGGGGAAGAGGAGTTCACTAATAGTTCACATCATCTCAGAATTAGACCCAGAACAGCCTTTCTCCTGCCCTGTTTGTCTCTATTTATTTATTTATTTATTCATTTTTAAATCACAAGCTAGCCAGTGACCATCTACCTCCCTGTGGATGCATGATGCCCAAAGAGCCTCATTCTTGACTTTGTGGCAGTGCTGTATTAAAAATGTTTCATAATAATAAAGCTTCCAGTGTTAATGGTAAGGCAAGAAGACTTGATGTCTCTAGACTATAATTGGCTTGCATCCTCCTCTGCAGTAGCCAGTGGTAACAGAGACCCTGCACCAAGCTGTAGCATCAGTTACACCCAGACAGCCTTCGTACTGTAAGGGACAGTAGACTGGGTGATGTAGTTCTAATATCACCAAACTGTAAAAAAATGAAGCCAGGTAGTTGATTTTTATAATACCATATATATTCTTTTTATTGAGAGACCAGATTTACTAAATCCTGAATGGCCTGTTTAGAAAAGTCCAAGCCAAGTCACAAACTTATGAGGACGGGTGTGGGCAGAGATGTGAACAGAACAAAGTGTCTGTCTGAGTCGGCCAAATAGACTTATGCAATTATACCTAAGAGTGGAGCTACCTACGTAAGTGAAAAATGAAGAGTATTTCTGTCACCGATGACTTGGTGCAGAAATCAAAGCAAGGAAGCTCACTTACCATTGCATGCAAGAAACCCCAAAGTCTGGCATGTTCCAAGAAGTTCAAATACACTCTGTCCTGACTGCTGGGAATTGAAGCAAACGTCTTGGGTGGTTTGCATGTCATGCCAGACAGACCTACCAACTGAAAACAGGACTACTCCCTGCCACGTGGAGAGGCATATTATTGGGGGGAAAAAAAAATCTGTAATCAAGGTATTTTGGAAGGTCTTTTTAGCCAGAATGATGGTGATCTGAATGCTGTTGTCAAACTGGAAGGGAACCTTAGTAAGGCAAATCTCAAATGTGCAGTGAGGGACATGTGGCTAAATACAGAGGAGCCTTGGGCAACTTAGCCTTAACTTGTACTGGAGAAAATACACCCTGGAAAAAGGTTGTTACCCCTACTCATATGTTGCAACACAGATTATCCTTTCAAATCATAATAGTATTATAGAAGCACCATAAGAGAATTCTAGGGCTTTCCACAGTGAACCTCTGCCCTGTGAACCTCACCTTACTGTAGAAGTCTCAATGGTACTGTTAATAGTGTTTCATTGGTTCATTTCTGAAAATATGTCCTTTCCATTGACTGCTGTTCTGGTACAAAAGCAATTGATGATGTCTTTGTCTAGGCGTCACGCAGGTCAGGTTAATGACATGTAAAGAAGCCCATTGAGAACTGCCTAAGGTTTGCTTACACATATACTTCCATTGATTTCCAAAACTGGTTTTATCCTTATTTCCTTAAATCATTGTGAACATTCTTAAATATAGGGAGAGTGGCTTGTAAGCTGTAGTTCTAGTCAGCTCCTTACTAACATCAGCTAATCAAGGAGGACCAGCTGAAAAATAGGGCACAAGAAGGCTGAACTGAGTAATGAGATTCTAGAGTGATTTATTAAAAAAAAAAAAAAAACCCAGCAACAACCACATCTATTTAAAGAAGTGGGTAAGGTATATGAGCATAGATGTTAATTAAATATCAAATACCCTTAAATGCAAGCACATCATCTCTCTAGTATTTCTTAGGTATTTCCTAAGGGAGGATGACAACATGTTAATCCAAGATTTACTAGTCTGTGGAATTATCTTCTAAGGAAAGTAGGGAGCTTCCCCATGATATTAAAGTGAAATGAAAAAAAGAAAAACTATGACATACGTAGGTGGAATACACATGAAGTGACAGATAAGTAAGTCAGAGATTCCTAAGATATGTGTGGATAGTCTCCATCACGAACAACTTTAGCTGGTAAAGCAACTTTTAAGCTTGGATGAAGGGTGATGTTTTGAAACTCGGAGTCTGTAGAGATGTGATTCACCTTACCAAATACAGAGATCTCCATCTGCGCTCACTGTCTAGACTGCTGTTACAGTCAGCAAAGAGAAAACAGGCATTTCTAGGGCATGATTTGCCTTCTCCTAAAATAGTCATCTGGGATATGTCAGGCAACTGCTTGGTGTCTAAAGTCCAAAGATGACTTAGCAAAATGGAAATTTGTGAGTCAGAAAATTGTGTTCTGTAACTCAGAACTCAGTTCTGAAAACTAAGTTTCATCAATACCTATGTTGAGAGCTATGAAACATGAGGGTTCAGAACCACAAACTGACCAGAACTGGAAGCCCTGACGAGGACTTAATCAGAGGGTAGCTGTTCCCTGCAGGTCTGAGCTGCCTCCTGCACCCTGACCATGATGGGAGCCATGGTGCAGCTGGCCCATCTCTCATACCATTTTGAAAAACCTCCTCCTGCAGGTTAATTTGCTCTTCAGTGATCACTTTGCACCTGATTTTTTATAATTTCTTCCCACAGAAAGTGTTAATCCCAATTATAGATGAGTCTGTCAAAATCAGCCAGAGGAGGGCACTTTTGAGCTATGGGAGACCTCCTGGCAAGTGGGGCCGAAGGTGCTGCTTGTCCCATTAGTTTTAATTTGCTGGACATTTCCTTAAAATCCTCCAGCAGTAGGTTTGGTTCAGGGTCTGTCTCCTGGCAGAGGCAATGGTGGGCTCCTTTCCCTTTCAGACCTTTCATTCTGTTGGCTCACCAGTTAAGGTTATGTCTGTTAGGAGGTGACAAGAGCCAATGCGTTGTCTGGAGAGGGTGGTGGACCTGTGCTGCAGAGTTTGGGTCTGGATGAAGGCGTTGTTGCTCCACTTCCAGGCTCTGGATGCTGGGAGCTGGTCCTGCAGGAGATGGCTGGCCCAGCTGAAGTCCTGGGATACTTCTGTGCTAGTGAGATAAACAGGGCACAAGCTTGAGGGCTGCCACACAACTTGCTGTTTCAGTGTTACCATTCTGGTGGCAAGCTTACGGCCTGGGCCAGCTACTGCTCTGCTAGATGGTGTCCAGGCACATCTGGAGACAGCATGGCCAAAGACTGTTTTTAATAGGCAGTATTGTCACGATGCACTCTTTCGGTGAGGAGGAGCATCCATCTCTGTGGACATGGGTGGTGCTGTGTCACTCAGCCCCAGCACCAGAAAGCAGGTCCTGGCCTTTATGGGTGAGCAACATGGGGGTTGCCTTGATATCCATTAACTTGTGTTGGTTTGGAAACGTGGGCCCTGTCGCACCAAGTTCTTGACTTCATTTGGGACCCTCTTCCCTTGAAAAGGTTAGCCCACTAGATTGCATAGCAGCGAAGTTGGAAATCTGCTTAGCGACTGTTCCTGCAGAGAAGTATTTTCAGGGAAAGCATTTAAAACATTAGCAGTGGGGGGTGGGGTGGAAATCGCAGGGAAAGTAAAATCCGTACGTATTGTACATATGTTTGCTTTAAAGAGCGGGTGACCCCTGCTGAGTTTCTTGGCACTGAAAGCCAGGCCAATGAGGACATCACCAGATGGGTTCATTACCAAGGCATTTTTCATTATCACCCCTCGGGGCCAGCCCCTCACCGTCCTCCTGGTCAGAGCATGGGAAGGAACACTCTGTTCCGAATCCACGGAGGTATGAGAACACAGGGGGAAGTGCTTGTTTCTGGGACAAAAAAAGCCATGGTGACTGATCACACCACACCAGTTCACGTGAGAAGCTGAGGGCCAGTTTGCTGGTCCTAGGGCCCCCCTCTCTCAGCCTGTATGTGCAGGTTCAAGAGCGCTATTAAGATCCAGTAAGTGCCAGTGGAAGCGTGGTTCCTCTCAGATGAGGCTCCCCTGGCATGACCCTATCAGTACATTAATTCCAGTGGAGCTCACTGGAACTTGTACAAAGACAACACGAGCAGACAGAACATACGCAAACCAAGTAATCTTGGTTAATCTAACCTGACGGAGTTCTCTACTGAAAATGGACTGATGCCTTGAATTTGTTCTGACTTATCTTGCAATGTCAGTTCTCTGAAAGCAGCAAAATTATAATTTTCAACACCTAGACTCCTTTAAAAATGACATTTGCAGAAAAAAAGACATCAAGTTAAACTGATAGTGCTTTAGTTCCTTCCCAGGGAGTTGCTACACATTATGCAGGCTATTATCTTTCCCAAAAGTTGTCAGTTGCAAACAAATACATCAATATAAGGCTTTGCCTCCCTTGGCTAAGCTGCAAATGCTACATTGGTGCAAAAGATTAGCTTCTTCAGCCAGTGTTGTTCTCACTTTTTTCCTCTAAGTATGTGACCCTGTATTTGTGGAATAATTGCTCTAAAATTGGAGTGGATGAAGGCCCATAGGTGGGTGGAAGATGCGTTAATAATTTTGAGTTAGGATTTAGTGGAGTGGGTAACCCCCTTCTGCCTCAAGCCGCTTCCTACACTGTGGAGAACTTGTGTGCTAGACTTGGACGTGTGCAGGGTGGAATTTCTATCACCTCTTTCCCAATTATCATTGTTTATGCATGAAGCCACCTGTCTTCTTGGTACCTTGCCATGGCAAAAAGAAGTTTCTCTCATGTTCCCAAGAGAAGGAGAAGGCTGGTAAAAATGGAAGGCATTTTAACTTTTATGAAGAAAAAGCAAATACATATTGCAACAGACCCGGAAGGGTCAGAATGGACTGAATGTTCCTAAACCTTTATGGTAATTTGCTCCAGTAATTTCCATCATAATTAAGAAGCTGATACTGAAGCCGTTATTGCTATGAGTCAGGCTTGCGAGATCTGCTTCTACAGCACACGTAGCTGCAGGCTGCCCATATTCAGCATGTAAATGCTATTAATTTAGGAACAGTTACTAGAAATATGTCTGTTAAATGCAAGGTTTAGAGCAATGCAGATATACAGAGATGATAACAAACCCCAGCTGTGGGAAATTAGGAAGTTTTATGCACACCTTAGGTCTCTGCATCCACCTTTGCCCCCAGGAATATGTCAGAGTAATTTTGAGGGATTTTTTTAGGATGCTGTGTCCTGGCTGTTTCTTTCCTGCTGGCTCTGCCTTTCCTATGGTGTGGATGTGAGGAAGCAAATCAGTGTTCAGCTTGGTGAAGGCAGAAGTAGCAAAGGTCACCTCTTTCCCATACCTATAATCTGTCCAAACCAGAGTCGCTATCTCCTGCCCATGTTGACTTCCATGAAGGCTGTTGGATGTGGAGTGCTTCTGAAAAGCAAGCTGTGTTACTGAGGTGCCAAAACAGGGATGCAGATTTCACATGTTTTCCCTTTGAGTATCATGGAGCTGTTATTAGGCAGATGGTTGATACAAACAGATTTCAGCCCTGGAATTGTTCACAAGTTGTTCTCTCGAAAATTTGCTAGTCATTGTTCCTGCTCCAAGATAAGATGACTGACTTTTTACTGACTTTTTTTTTTTTTTTTAGGTGGGAGAATAGGAAATACTGAATACTGGGGAATCTGGTTCAACTGTGAGCTCCCTTCCTGACCTGTAGATCAAGTTACTGATGAGAAGCATAGTGATTACCCTGTGAAACACTCGTTAGAGTGGACGTTCATGAACAGCAGGATAACAGGGAGCGTGGACATGTCTGGAATTTGGATAGTGCGTGCAACATTGGATCATCCTTCTCTGCAGGACACTGCTTTGATTCCTCCTCCTCAGGACAGGTGTTTGCCAGATTTGTTGTGTGATGTGCACCACAGGGAGCAGTGAATGTCTGTTCCTTTGTGTGACTCTTTCTTTTCCAGAGTGATCACCAGAAAAAAAAACCTGATTGAGCAGCTGATGCCTTCCAAAGCAACAGGATGTGTTTCACCAATCTTGCCAGCATGTAAGAGTCTGGCTTTCTGCTAAGTCATTTTATATTCTCTTTGAAAATAATTCATCTGCTCAATTCATATTGAAAGGGGACAGAAAATAACTCAAGCAAAGGTCAGTCGTCTGCTCGTGATGATTAAGATCTACACCTAGTTGCTTTTGGAAAGCTACAGGAAGGTGCTATGCAGTTGCTGTATCAGATTTCTGGTGTAGAAGTGCCCAGTGAGCCTCAGTGTCTGGGACAGATGTTCTTGTGGCTACTGTAAAGGACCAGGAGCTGTGAGATCTAGCTTCTACTTTAGGTCTCTGAATGTAAAATGAATCAGAAAAATCTGTGGTGCTTTTTTCCCTTGCATGCTGTAAAAAGATGTAGTATGTGCAGTGTGCTGTGAGTTCCTATATCAACAAACCTACATTGCAAACACTGCTGGGGCTGGGTGGGTGCTTTCTGCTGTCGTATCAGATGTGACACCACTGGATCATTTTAGTACCAGACAGATGCCATGGGAAGGCAAGTACTTCTGTTTTTAAGCTGGGTCACACTTAAAGAATTTTAATAGTAGCAGTATGGTACACTTTGGACACCTCTGTGAGTGAGATTGCTTTGGTAGGTCCTCTCTTGGGAAAGATGTTCTTTGCTCAGCTACAACAGTTGGTTCTGCTTGCCCTTGGCAGCCTGTGCTGTGAACATGGAAGCTCTGTGGATGCTTTTTGAATCATATCCCTGATGTCAATTCTGTATGTACCCTAATAGGTAACAAACTCTATTCCTACATCCACAGTAAG
>NW_010103635.1:31675-55984 GCF_000699245.1 Pterocles gutturalis | reverse complement strand
ATCCCTGCCCTGGACACAGTATACATTGATGCAAATAGTGCTGCTGCACTTCAGGGTTTGCAGCCCCAGCACATGCTCCCTGTAAGCGTGTTCCCTGCAGCGCATTCATCCCTCGCGGCGTGGAGAATCTCAAATATCTTTTTGGATGGCTGGGGAAGAGTACAGAAGTGTAATCATTTGTTCTGAGAGCAAACACAAGATATTATAAAAAGCTTTTGCAGGATGACTCAGTAACAAGAATTACAGTGTGCTGTCTAGAAAGAATTCTAAAGCTCCTATAACTGAGTTTTTTCCATTTTATTACTTAGCAAAAGCCAAGGTTGACCTATTAGCTTGCATTATGACTAAGGAAACAGCCACAGAACTATGCAGCAACACAGTTTAGTATTAGTCTTGAAGCTAAGCCCAAGCAGAAGTTGACAATACAACCTGAGTTAATGGTGACTATAAAATAGGAAGAAATAACCTGAGAACACTTGCTTTCACAGCTCTAGGTTGGTTCCTGGGGACACGAATGAACTGTGAACCTCAGCTTTCCCTTCCTTTGAGTACAGGAGCTCTAGATGAAACTAAAATGTCAACATAATTGAGAAAGTCATTCATACAAAGATCTCAAATAATTCATAACAAGACTTGTGCTATTGATAATTTTTTCAGATTTTTCTTAGGTGACCTGAAAATTCATCAGAAAAAGGTCTTGATTTTGAGTTAAGCAGGCAGGATTAAGAAAAAACCAAACAAGCAAACTTCAGAACTGAAATTACTTCAGATCAAAAAAAAAGATGCTGTTTAATCCAGATGTTATACTTTGTTCAAACTTTAGAATGTTTCAAAAAACCTAGTGAAGTAATTTTAAAAATTACCAGTATGACTGGTTTAGAAATCTAGATTATTTTATTTTTTCTGTGTGGGATTTTTTTTTTTTTCCCCCTTTGGGATGTATGTTTTTCAATGGAAGTAATTTGCTAGAATCAGTATACATCCAGGCAACCTACCACTGCCTGTTTTGTTTTCCTTCAACCAAAGTATTTTGCCAAGTTCTATCTCCAAACCTCTCCCCCAGGCAGTGGCAGAGACCCTCACCATTGTGGGCCGATGCCAGGCAGCTCTCAGAAGAGCTCTTTGCAATCCTGGTACCAAGGGCTGGATAATCTCACTTGACTGAGACATGTAAATGAAGCCTATGGAAAACTGTTCAGGTTTAGAGGCATGGCCCCCAGAAATGGCTGCTTTGGGCAGGGCTGTAGGGGCGGCTCGGGGCTGCTGCCGTGGAGCCACTGCAGCAACAGGAGTTCTGGCTTACAGGAGCTGCTAGCGGAACAAAAAGTTCCCTCTGTCCCTGGCGTGGATTGAGATATGGCAGGGTGGTGAGCTATTGACCCAGCACAGGATGTTTGTGGGATGGGAGGGAGATTTTTTGGACAAGAACTTTGAGAAATTCTGCAGGAAAAAGTTCTGCAAACAACTGTATTTGGTCTTGGATTCTGCTCAGATGTGGATGCTCGTGGTTTGCAAAGTTTGTTTAAGAAGGGGTCAGTCGTGTAAATCCATCGTGATGGACACTGGAGGCATCTTACTCCTTTACATATAAAAGATTTGAACAGGGCAAAATAGCTATCTGCTGCCAGTGGAAGCGAACCCTGAGCATTGGCTGGCCTCAGTCTGCGGTAGGTTCAATAACAATAAATGTGTGTATTTTATGCTCCTAGTAATAATCCAGTTAGAGGCACTTTGAAAGGAGATAGTGCTTGATCTTTTTGTTGCAAAGTTGTCCAAAATACAGAAACTAAGAGAAGAGAGAAAAGAACAAATGCTTTGGATCTCACATCTTTAATAATGTTTGGACTGAGCAAACAGACCTTGGTTCAATAGGTTCTGACTCTCCTTTATACCACTTAGGGAAGGATTAGAGAAGTACAACTAAGAAATTCTGTGTACACAAAATTTTGAGTTCCTTTCTTTCCTTATCTTGCCACAACAGTATATAAAACATTTGTTAAAAGCCTGTGAAGCTATTAGGACTCCTCTGGCTAAAATAGCTATTGCAAAAGAAGGCTTGAGGGCTACCCCCACCTGCAAGGTCGCAGCCTGGAGACACTATTTATGCATTACTCACTCACACAGTTTTTAATTTTTAAATCTTTCTTTTCCATCTGTTCATGTCTCAAAAAAGTTCATCACTGTGGGAGAATCCAACTTACCTTACACTTGTGTTAGCAGCTGAAGCTTCACTCTCCTGAATTGGGCCCACATGTACCAACACTGAATGTGATTTATTAAAAAAATAACACCAAGGTGGTACTGCAGTATGAGAAATAATCACATAGTATAAGGAGAAGTAAGGCAAGAAACTGAGTAGTCGTTGAAAATATTGGGGTAAGAAATGGGCTGAGAAGGATCTGAAAGGTAGTGGGGTATTCAAAGTAACTGTTAAGATAAATTTATACTATACCTGTAAGAACTGACTGAACTGTAATTCAGATGCATAATTTCTGTGTTTGACTAGAATGGTAGGTGAAGGAGCTCTGATCTCTGAAGCGATCAAACCTTTATTTTCCCCTCTAAAGGCTGGTATGACAGACTTGTGGTCAGACCTGTGTCAGCTGTTGGCTTCCTTGATAAGGCTTATAGCTAAAGAACGCCCAGCCACTTCTGGCACCAAAAAAAAGAGCCCCAAAAAACAACCCCAACCCCCCCCCCAAAAAAAAAAAAAAAAACACCGAAAAACCAAGGGAAGAAGAACAAGGAACAGCAGAGAAGATGAAAGCAGTAAGGAGATGGGGCTGGGTAGCATGAGGGTTGTAGGAAACAGAACAGAGGAGGACAGGAACAAGTGAAGGTTTATTTGTTAAGTGTTCTCTTTCATTTGGAAAAAACCCCAACCAAACAACAAAAAAAAAAGCTTCTAGTTGGGCTAGCAATATCTGCAAGCTCCACAGATCTGTAATCCAATAGGTGACTCCAGAAGAACACATACTACTTGCTTTACTTGGAATGGAGTGGGAGATGGATGATGAGAGAGAAAAATCCATACAGTGTGATAGAAAAGAAAAAGCAACCCTCAGCATGAAAGAGCCATGCTGGGAAAAATGTGAACACCTTGTAAAGATGTTGCTGTTATTTGTTCCAGTACTTAGTATTCTAGACAAAGAAGGCTGTTCTCTGTACTTCTTTGTGTGACCTTATTGTGTATTTGGATATATTTGCTGGTGACCTGGAGTTTTGGATGGGCATTGGCTGGAAAATTTTTCCTTACAGAGATTGTTTTCCTGTTTCATAATAGGAGAAATTTAACTCTTCTAAGAAAGGACAACTGGGGCCTTATTTCTGTGATAATGCCAATAATAATAGTTACTATTTTCTTGTCCAAACATTCTTTCAACACAAATGACATTTTGTACAAAATATATTTTTTTCCAAAAATATTTAAATTCTTTTCTAAATGCAGTGGGAGTTTTGACATTGATTTAGTGGTTGCAGTATCAGGCCCTTGAGGGAAAAAGGCAGTATGTTCTCCTTTGATCTTCTATTCATCTTCTTGCTCTTGTTACCTTCTTTTCAGTGAATCTTTTCTGTGCAGGGATGAAGTTGCTGTCCTGTCCTCAGAACCTCTGGTGAGCCTCCCTCCTTTTGATACACGTGAGCATAACTTCTGTTACTTTTTTAGCACATATATACAAGTAGTTGAAGCAACTTTGCCTGGTGGCAAAGAGAGACAAGGATACCTCCTGTAACACAAATGGGTGATGAAGCAGCAGATGCCAGGTCACTGTTCATATCATAAATAATTCTGGCTAATGTTGTTTGCATTTCTGCTTGTTTATACCTAAATTGGTGAGATGAACCTGCACCACACATCCAATTTCTCATTTTCTGGTTGCCAACATCACCTTTAGCTCATGGTGCTGGCAGCAATAGGGCCAGAACCTGGTGCTGCCTGCTGGGCTACGTGCTAGGCTTGTCCTTCCGTTGAGGAGACAGTGGTATCGGCTGACATTGGTAGAGACCTTCTGCCCCTGTGTTGTGGCTTTGACAAGTGGAAGGGCAATATCTGGAGCTATTGTCTGGGCCTGTGCTGTTACTGGAGGCACTTCATATGCCTGATCCTCTGGTCTTGCAACCAGGAGAAGATTTTTTAACTCATCCCAGCTCCTTCCCTTCCTGTGCATTTGGGTGTCTTTCTAAAAGAAACAAGGCCATGGAGAGAGGTTTTACCTTGATGTTTGGGGAGGACATGCGGGCACCTGGGCTCTCGAGCTGTGGGGTGCATGGAAGAGCTACGCCTGCCCCGTTGTGTGGCATGGCCTCCAGGAAGAGTTCAGGTTCACAGGAGAGGGAGTATGGGAAGGAGAACGGAAGACTGGAGGTGCAAGAGCATCTTAGATGTCATTTTGCTTCAAGGATAAATCTGCAAGCTTCTGCAGGATCTGACCCAATAGCAAATCAGTGGGTTGTTTACTGCTTAAATTCCACAATCAGTATGCCCTGATGGGGCTTCGGTTGTATACTGGGGTTGAAATGACCCAGCACATCTTCCGTTCGTACCGTTTCCACTTTGCAGAGATACATGGTGTATGTTTGACATGCTGATATAGCACAAGGTCTCTTGCTGTCCAGTACAGAGCAGGGAGAGATTAGAAATAGTTATATAAATATGTCCAAAAGAGATAACAATAAATGAGGTGTCCTACTCAGTCACTAGCAAACAGTGATATGTCTTTCAGCCAGCCGGAATCTGGCTGAACGAGCAAACCTTGCAATATTGCACTCTCAAGCTGGTGTACTACAAAGGGAGTGAGTGCCAGGACTGGGGACCATCCCTGGAGAGGCCCAGGCTTTTCCTAGGAATTCCTCCTCTGGTGCATCGCAGCCAGTTCCAAGTGCTGCAGTAAGACAGTCATGCCTCAGACCTTTCCAGATCCTATAGGAAAGAGCTAGTACCGTGAACCACATCCATATGTTGTCAGAGCTGGCTGACCCCCCTCATAGTCAAAACTGCAAGCTGAATAACTGAAACCTTGCATCAGATCTGGAAAACAAACTGTTCTGTTTCATACCCATCACCATCCCTAGTATGGATAGCAGGGATAACACTTCAGCTGGCAGCGTTGGCCATGAGGTTTAACAGAATGCGGCTTATTCTTCCATGACTCTCAGTCCTGGAGTGCTGACAGCAAGAGACTAGAAGTGGGCCAAGGAAATTGATGCTGGATGTGAATCAGGTACAAGGCTGACTTCAGCTTGGATTTAATATTATTGAAATACCACAGGTGGTTTCTGTTAGGATTTGGCCTCATGTGGCAAGACTGAAGTCAGGTCAGCTGTTCAGTGAGATCCAGCACTGAATTCCCATGAGCATGGCGAGTTGAGTGAGATTTCAGTCACACCTGGAGCAAAAAATAGTCCCTTTCCTGTTTGGGTGTGAACTTGGGACCAGAAATCACAGGGGCTGGTTAGAAGTGTACATAGACATAAGAGTGGGCTTGGGTGTACACACATTTTAGTTTTCTTTAGCTTAAGTGGGATTTGTACCAACGAGCTGTAGCACAGGTCTGACTCTGGGTCCAGTGACTGGAGGTTGACCCTTTACCCTGTTAATCCAAGAGTGGCTCTTTTATCAACTTCCAGTTGGTTGCAAAGGGACCTCAAGGTGTATTTTAAGAGAAGCCGTGAGAATTTTTGAGACTGCGAGTGAGAAACCACAGCAGCTCATCAGGTCATACGTTATGTCCACAAACACATTGAGGCTGAGCCGCACGGGAGCCCTCCACAGCCCACTGGAGACGGGTGCTGAGAAAACTTTCATGCATCTGGCTCTGGTTTATCCGGTGCTTTATGGACCTTGCATTCCTTGCGGCTGTTCTGATAGATATTGTGAAAGAACACCGATGTAACGAGAGGGATTTTCCAAGCTGTCCAGGGATCCAGTTTGCTACGTGTTGATCCGGGTTGGCTTTGGCTAACCCGGTTTGGTTAGAAATGCTCTGGAGAAGTGCCAGAAACTGGAGAAAGATGGAGTTATAACCACGGTTTGGTATGAGCCGGATACAGTCGTACTCCCATACTTCCAACGTTACACCACAAACCAAGGATGACTTCTGGGTTTCCTGAGACAAGGCATATAAAAGGAGAAAAACGACTGCACTGGGTCAAACTGATCAGCCAGGAGCCCAGAGAAGCCTGTTGGTGTGAGATGCAGGCTAGAGGTGACATCACGAAACTTTGATGCCATAAGACACTGGAGAGTGGGTCATGTCATGCTTGTCTCCTGTTTGTCATGAAGAAACATTACTCCCTTTTCCCCCTATTTTATCAATATAGAAAGTACACTGGCAGGCAGTTCCCTCTGATATTTTTGACTTATACTTTTGAGGTGTTTAAGAGACAGTAAATTTATAGCCTTTGGTATAGATATATGTATTAGAGCGGCACCACTTGTCACTTCCTAGCTCAAACTCTGAGCAGTCCTCCCTCAAATCACACAGACTGGAAAATACAACCAACAAAGCTCTCTAGTGGGAAAGCAGGAATTGCCAAGTGTTATATAGCAAAGATAGGTACACTGCACTTAAAGGTGGAGGAAATGAAGTGTTTCCTTGTCTGTTTGGACCCCGGAGGAATCTGTAATAGCTGCAGGGGCCAAAAGGTAGCACCAACCACATCCTTGATTTTCTAGGCTCAGTATTAGTAGCAAGTGACCCTAGTCTAAGATTCATCTCTGCTATGTTATTGGCCAACTGATTTGATCCAGTGTGGTCATTAATTAGCTGGTTTATAAGCTCATTTGCATTCATATCCACAATTTAATAATTGTATCCTATTATTCTTGATTAGTCTGACAGCAAAAATAAGTAACAGTTATTTCAGGGAGAAGCTGGCTGGTTTATTCATTTGTAATTAATAAGCAGCATAGAAGGCTGTTTTGAGTTTCAGTGGTGACAGTCACAAATGTACAGAGATTTTAAGCTATTTGACTTTATTTCTAAAAGAAGACTTTTCTCCTTCACAGTAGTTTGATTTTAAATATTCAGCCTGCCCTCTTCCCCTCCTCCCCATGCACAGAGCATCTGGAGGAGTCTGAATCTCAGTGTCTGTTTTTTGCTATCCTTAGCCAGTAAAATGATCGAATATGGCTTCCAAAATACACAAAGTGCGCAAGGGCTGGTTTTTACCAAAAGGCTGTTTTTTGCAGAGTCATTTTTTGCTTATAACTGCGTACTAGCAAAGTCTGAGGGAACTGTAAGATGGATTTGTGGAGTCAGAGAGGTGGTTTTGTTTTTTTTTTAATCCCCTCAAATTTCACCTGTATTTCTGAGGTCGAATCATGAACAAAAAGAGTTTCTATTAAACAAAAAAGAGAAGTGCAAATCCTTATCCTCCAGCTCTGGGTTTACGCAGGTATGCAGCAATATTGTTTTATCCCTGAAGCATCCATTGTATTAGAAAGCCCTGTTTACATGAGCTTAAGCCCCCAGCTGACGGACAGAGCTGTTTCAATTTCCCTCAGTCATTTCTACTACGGATTGTATATTCAAGGGAAAATCCTCACCGCAATACTGGACATGCCACGCTCTTAGCTGACTGACGTTTATTAACTGATACAAAGCTGCAAATGATGTACCAACACAGCTAAACAAAAGAGCCCAGTGTTGAGCCTAAATCAAGGTCCTAAATCATAAGCCGTGGTGTGACAAACTGCATGATGTTTGCCAGTACTTTTAAAATGGGGCTTTCTTGCCAGGCTGAGAATCCATAGAGCCTGGCCAAAGAAAACAATGGGAGGGAGCCAGGGTTCTCCCAAGCCTTGGCATGAAATCCACAATAGTAGCTTTGGCTGAGGTCCACGGACTCGAGCACATGCTCCATAAGGTCACTTCAGAACACCATAATTACTTGGTATTTACTTCAGTGGGTTTTGCAGACAAAAATAATTAATAATGGTAATAATGAAAATTATAATGCCACCAACAGCTTTGGGACTCCGTTACGATCCCAGACCTTTGCTGTCTCGGAGTGCCCTGTCTCTGGTACCGCATGATGGAGGGGGGAAGTGTGGTCCAAACGGCTAAATAACAGCAGTGATGATAAGTAATACAGCACACTTGGGGAGCGAGAGCGGACTTCATGTCCTGGCTTGTCCTCCAGCTCGTCAGCAGTGTTTGTCGCTACCATTCAGTGGCTGTTTACTGACCTTTGGGGGTTGAATTCGGGGGTCACTGCCGAGTTCATCTGAGGCAAGCGTTTGATGTTTCAAACATCCTCCTCTCTGCATCCTCTCCTTACTGGCAGTCCCGCCAGAGAAGTCAAGATCTGAGCAGATCGTTAGGACTGGAAAACAGCCCAGAATCCAAAGTCTGGTTCTGAACAACTCGGAGTGGGACAGTGGGACTGAAAAGCCAAGCTTATTCTGAATTTCAGAGCCGGGATTGGAGGGTGCAAAAAACACTCAGATCCAGTATGTCTGGTTGAAGCTCACAATTCAGGATGTTTGCTAGTGGGATCCTCTATGTATCTTACCCCTAGAAATGATCCCTCCAGCATAGGAGAAGGAGTAGGGCTGAAGATCCTTGTCCTGCCTCTGCCCAGGGCTGTCTCTGCTCTTAAGCGTAGAGTTTCCAGGACTCAGCCTCAACTCACTAACACTCAGCCTTTACTATTTACATTTAAAAAAAGAAACCACATTTGATTATTCAGCATTCTTCTTTTACATTTTTATTGCCATATGCAGAACTCCTCCGAAGGCCAGAGGAAACCTTTCTGCTTGACATATTTAATATTTTAGCACTTCATAGTGTCTTTAGACAAAAATGTCCAACAGGCACATGTGTTTTGGCAGTTCCGCTTGTGGCCTCTGTTCTGTCTCTGGCCTTGAGAAGCAAAAGAATGAAAGAAAAAAAAAAAACCTTAAACTGGGTCAGCACTGTTCCCTTTATTTCTGTTGATAGCTCCATTTGGGATTTATGCATTGATAGAGGAGAAGTAGGGAAAAACATATGCCTCAAGCATATGTCCTTCACAAACAATGTCACATCTTAATTTTCTTGGGCTGGCAATGCATGCATTCCACGTTCTTTGTGATGTAGAACTAATGAAGATAGAAGTGCAAGAAAACCTATAATCAAATTCAGTACATACCAGGCATAGCACACCAAGAAGCACACCCGTCTGAAATCTCATGGTGCTGGAAGAAAAATCCAGGCCATGCAGCCACGGCAGTCCAGTATTTCTAACTGGTGATTTTTTAGGCAGGGTTCTGCATCCACAGAAAAACAAAACCAAGCAAAAGTGCTTCCTGGCATTGCTTTGCGTCAAATACTTGTAACCAGCGATATTCGGAGAGAGGCTCAAATACGCAGAAGCGCAGTTGTTAGAAAAGACTAAAGGCGTGAATTGAACATTTTCTTCTGGTCATTCAGGATCTGTTTCTCTATGCTTTAATCCCCTGTGTACACCCCAGGAGCTTTGCGCATATAAACTGTGTATTGCTGATACCATGGTGATGATTAGTAACCCCAAAGAGACCAGCCCTTTTGGCCAGGACGCTCTGAGCCCGCAGCGAGGGAGGCTCAGTGCTGGGCAGCCCTGCCTCCCCCATGCCAGCACTCTCCTGTCTGCCTGTTTCCACCTGTTTTCTTTTGGTTTAGGGCATAAATTCCTCCTGGGAGAAGAGGTTTGAGGGTCTTTTTACAGAATTCTGTGCGCACAGTGGTTTGCACAATGAGGTCCTGGTGTCTGAGGGGGGTTCCTGTGGTAGTGCCTATAGCAGCAGGGATAGAAATAATAATTACAATAATAATAACAACCTAAACCGACAGCTGGTGGGAGGAGAAGCAGAAATGTAATGTGACTTTCCAGGTGTCACATAACAGGTCTGTGTCAGAGCCTGGAAAATAAAACCCCTGTGTATCCTGTCTGCCCCCTGAGTGCTCTGGGCTGGAGAGGACAGCACTGCCTGGTGATGTCTCTTGGTCTGGGTTGGTTTACAGTCTATGCAGATTCAGGGGGAAAGAAATGAATAATACAGATCGTTCTTCATAATTGTGGATTTCCATTTTTGCTGTGTTATTTTAAACCCTAACCGTAAAATCCTGTTAACCTTCAATCCTGTTAAACCTAACCCTGTAAATCCTATTATCTTCTACCCCATACTATTGTAACCTAACTAGTATTCTAGCTGCCTTGTGCTTTATGAAGGTGGTTAGTTGTTGATTGAGGCATTAGCCCAGGAGCTGGGAAATTTTTTTAATTTCCAAGTCCTCATTGTTTTCAGAGATCCCCTGAAAGTCACTTTGCTTCTGTGTCTTTAGGCGCTCACATGTAAAACAGGAATCTCAGCTTGTCTGACAAGTGTTAGGTAAATGAACAGAAATTTGGGGATGCTCCAAATTTCTTAGCTTGTGGCTTTTATTAGCAGGATTTTTTAACCTTAGTGATTTGAAAATGCCATCCATCATTTATGACTGGTCCTTTCCAGTCCACTGGCAGGCACGTGGGACGTGCTCTGGGTTTCTTTGCCATTGAATGGTCCAGTCTTCACTGGGAAGTTATTTGTCCTTGTTCACAGTGATCCCCAACCCTCTTCTCAAAAATGGCCTGATGGAGCAGCTGCATGATTGTGAGCCCATCCTCTAAAGACTTGAATCCTCCAAAGTAAAAGTGAAATGCTCACCTTGTCTTAGCCCCTTGTTCGTGGGCTGCTGGGTTCCCACTCCCCTCCTCCCAGGCGTGCTTGCTGAGCTCCTGTAGAGATGGACATTTCTTCACCTTCCCACTGTCTCGGTCTTGAAGGGAATCACTCTGGGGACTATCAGAGCATTGTGTTGTTATCGTTTTGCAAGAGTGTTAAAGTAAACCCATGTTTGATGCTAGCTTTGGCAGGGCCAGGATCATATCAGTTGGTTGTGTCCCAAGCTGGGGGAGAACCTCCACAGTCTCTCCAGTTATTTACCTACCACTGGCCCAGCAAGTGAACCCATGTTTACACATGGAAAAGCGTGGAAGTGGTTAATCTGAGATGGTTGGGCAGGCATCTCTCTGCCTGTCAGTTTACATTCCTCCCAGATGTGACACCTGATAGGGAAGCCACTGGTGGGAACTGACAAAAGGATACAGAGGAGGCAGATAAGGAACAGCATGAAATTATCTTTTGCTTCCCTGTGAGTGCAAGGGAAGAAACCAGCAGGTGTTTTCAAGGGGCAAATGGCTTGAACTGAACACTAGAAACCTAATTCTCATCTCTCAGGATAGTCTTCCTAAGCCTCTTGTGAACGTAACTTCTTGGCTCTGGCCAGCAGCTCAATATGGTTGTTGAGTAGATTCAGATATCTCCACATCTGTAAATAATGAACGATAGCAATTACATGTTCTTTCTGAAAGACAAAGCAGTACATTGAATACTGTTGGCAGGGAGCAAAGCCCAGGAGGACCAAGCTTAGGGCTGCTGATTTGAACCGTCCCCTCTATTAAAGGGGCACAGTTGTCACGGTGGACTTGTCTGAAACCTAGTGCTTCCAGACTTCATGGTTCCTTTTACTTCCACCTCTTCTGCGGCTCTTACTCAGGCAAAGTAAGGGCTGACTAATGTTGGAAGGATTTGCCTTTCCATTCCCTCCTCCTTCCTTTGGCTTTATTTTCAATGCTCCTTTCTTTAAAAAAATACACGCAGCAGCTTTGATGCACAGACCTGCAGAACACAGGTGGGGAAACTGAGGCATGGGGAAAGGTACAGTGCTGAAAGTGGCACAGTGTCAACGTGGGAGGGAGCAGCAGAACCAGGCAGAAAGCCAGTCTCTCCTGATTCCTCATCCTTTGCTCAAACGTTAGAGATGGATGCCATTTCATTTCTGGCAAAATTAATAAATCCTTGCAGGTGTTGTCCCTGGCACATTTCATACTCATTTTCAGCTTTTGAAGAGCCATAGATAGCCTGCTGCAGTGCAGTGGATTTCGGAGTCTGGCTTACCTTTTGCACATTTGGATCCGCTGCGCTTGCCCATCCCAGGACCTGTTTGTATTGTGCATTTAAACCTACTAGTGGGGGGTAAGCCTGTTTTGGTGCAATGAGTTCATACATGGAACCATGCCAAAGCTTAATGAACAATCAGAAAGGTGAAGGAACATTCAACATGCTTATTTGTCACTGCTGCTGCTCCCAGGGGCGTCCTTTAACCCTCGGAGTTCAACACTATATTATGCAAGTTTTGTTTTTGTGCTTAGTGGAGTGTGTAATTGTCCCTTTGGTGACTTGAAGAACTCTGAATGTTCAAAGACCGTTTGGGGAGCAGGAGGGCGGAGGGGGAAACCCAAGCAGATGAGTGACCTATTTAGGCAAGGTTCACATTGATTTCACTTTCTGTTTGGTTTGCATAACTGCTCTTAACATGGGCACCTCTTCCTTCTGCACCAGGCTCCAGAACTGCTGGCAGGAGCTTATCTTCCTTCTTGGTTGTTACTGATCTCTGTGTTATGTGGTGGAGCCTTCTAGGCACTGAGCCTGATGCACTCTGAGTTAGGTTCCAGCTACAATAAGCTAATAAGTGAAAATAATTGGCTTTTTTACCTCCAGATGGAATAAAATTCCCCAGTTCCTCATTCAGTATTCTAGAATATGAAGTGACAAATTCAGAAGACAGTTTGCCTGGGACTATCTAAAAGGATAAAATGAAAGGAGTGCTGTTATTAATATACATATATAGAGATGTATATGAGTCATGAGGAGTCTGTCACCATGTACGGCTCTTCCCCTGCCCTGTCCTCCAGCTGTGGAGAGCAGAGCCATCTCCCAAGGGGAGCAACCACGGGGATGCAGGAGGTTAATTCTGCAGTTCCTGGGTAACCTCTGATGGTTACACAGACACTGGGGTGGCAGGGGTGCTAGCCATGTAGGCAAAATATGCAGGGGAGAGACAGGCCAGATCTATGTGTCTGGGCCCTAAGAAATGTGGGCCGTACAAAAATGACAGGTTTGGAGAAGAAGGTTAGAGGGATGTGCTGGCTTGGAGATTTGGCCCCGGACCAGGAACATTGCTGAAGGCAGGGTGGAAGCTCCCTGTTAGAGACAAATACAGCTGTGGTTAAGGTGGTTCTTGAGGGCAGTCTTTGTTCAGGCAATTTAAAAACATGTAAACTTACACCTGCAAGAAGTGCATTCGTGTGGGTCTGAGCCAAACCCTGTGGAAGTCGGGAGGACTCTTTCCACTGACTTCAATGGGCTTTGAGTCCAAGTCCCTGGTGACTGGTTTGAAGTGACACATAGACTATTTTTGTGCTTTCTCTATTTTCCAAAAATACCAGTAAGAGAAGAACAAGTAAAAACTTCATCTGTTTTGCTAAAGAAGAACTGAAGGTTTTATTATTCACTAGTATCCCAGGGCTGTCTGTACAGATTGGAGGCTGCATAGCTGCAAAATTGAGAGGTCTTTTTTTTAAATGAGATAAGTAATCTAAGCTATTTACATTCTTGTTCTACACATTGAACCAATGGAATGGAAAGATCTCTGGAATCATTAACAAATGTGGTGTTTACTTGCTTTAGCGCATTACTGATTGCAGTAGGCGTATGAGATATTTTTTTTCTAAATTTGTAGAAGCAACTAACAACTTCTGCAATGATCTATGAAATAGGACACTCGCCAGAAGTAGTCTAACACAATGGCTGGCAGCACAGGGCTCACTTTGTATTTCAGTTCTCTTTTCTTGACGTTCCCTTTATCTTAACTTTCCTTCTTCACCCATACATGGTGTGGATACAGATCAGTGGAGGTCTCTAACTCTACAATTAAGGCATTTTAAACATCAAATTCTTCTCTACAGCCTAACTGCAGAAGTTTCAAAGGAGTTTGGTTGCTCTTTTTTTTCGTGGATTCATTTAGTTCTAAGGGATTTTACAGTTGAATATCTGTAGACGGGTTGGTATACAAACTTTCCTGTTTGGAATGTGTAAGAAAGCACGGACTGATGCATCTCTAGAGACATCATGCAAGAGCTTAACTTAGTCCTCTTTTTTAATAGAAACTTGGATCTCAAGCACGACTCTTGTGTAATGACAGGCAAAAGGAAAAACTAACAGGCTTGCTTTCTTTAAAAATCCTTCAGTAGGCTTTAAAGAAGGGCTTTGCAGCACCATGTATAAGGGTGAAAAGATGACCAAAGTGCTGATGAAAAACATTTTAAATGCAGTCAGAGCAATGTGATAGATGAGCAAGTCAGGACTGGCAGCCTTTACAAGCGACGTGTGAGGCTCTGTTTTCCTATGTCTAATTATTGGGATTGCCTTTCCCGGAGTCACGATGAACTGAATGACCAGTGAGAGACAGCAGCTCCCCTGGAATCTAGCGGGGTGTCTGCAGGAGCTGCAACCCTTCGCTCTCGTTGCCCTCTTTTAAACACTTTCACAATGCTTTGCAACTCCATCTGCAAGAATTAGTCTCTATATTTAATGTATTTTGCCATTTGATTAAAGCTTCTGCTGGCAGCATGCTTGGCTAGGGACGCACCAGCTCAGAGCAGGGTAAATGATGGCCAAAGAAGTGTGTTGTGCTCTGAAAGAGCTATTATTACTGCTTGCATTTTCAATCACAGAGCTGGACTTTCAGCTTGCTGCTTCACAGATTCCAAAACCATAATTACTGGCTTCTGTCTCTGCTGTGAAACACTTTATTAAGTCTTTAGAGTCATTAACGATTTTCAGGAAATTTATGGGAGCTCAGGTCATGTTGCCTGTTTGTTTATATAGCCCAGGATCTGCCAAAAATGTGGCCTGTAGCATTTCTGTAGTGAAGCCCATGCTCACCCATGTTTGCTTAAGAGACTGATGGAAACTGCCGGTTTCATCTTACTGTGCCCTATCTTTGTGTGAGCTGTCATGGGCAGTGGGATGCATCAAAGAGCAGAGAACCATTCCAGCAAAATTAAGTGAAGCTGTCGATTTCTTGCTGGAGACAGCGACATCTAGAGCAGTTGGAGTCTGGATGCTGGTGCTGTAAGCTCAGGTGAAGCTGCCACTGCCTGCAGTGAGAGTAAGTACTGAGCTCAGAATGAGTAAGAAGCTGGGCAATTGGTCCCAAGTGTGTTAAGGGACTATTGTTTCCTCCCACCTTGGATCTAAGTGAGCCAAGGGGATTTTGGGGCTCGTATCTAAGTGAGCCAAGGGAAGTTCAGGGCTCGTATGACTGCTCAAGCCAGACAAGGTGCCGCTTTATATGGGATTGTGCTTCACTGAGGACCATTAGTGTTAAAATGGATTCCATTGTTGCAAAGGGTCAGCCTTTTTTCATGTGCATATCAATGGTTGAATTTAATTTTTTTGCTCCTTTTTTTTTTTTTTTTTTTTTTTTTTTTTACAAAATTTACCCTTTGGGCTTTGCAAGTGCCCTGTTGTGTCACAAACATGTGACATCAAACATGACTTGCCCAGTTGTCACACAGACATGTCTGCCATGCTGAGACAGCTTAGCAATGGAAGGCAACCTACCTTCCAATAGTGTACTGTGATCATGTTTTGTAGTGTTTGGAGATGTGTTTGCAGTCCAGTTATAAGGTATATGTTACTGAAGACCCCAGAAATAGCTTTTCACTCCGCTGTTAGAGATCTGTATTTTTAAAGCTGGAATCAGCAATCCCAACTGGCAGCATTCAATGTAAAATAATTCTGTCTTGGTCTATAGAGCGTTCATTTATTACGGGATTAAAAGCACTTGTAATGACGAAGGCCAGTTATGATTACAGTCTCTCTATAATCATGTGTAGCACAGTCTAAAGATAACTTTACAGCAACCAGCTAACTTCTGACACCAGTCCAGCATGGTCTGTACTCATGTCAAAGTGGGGGCTGATGGCTGTCCCTACATCCTTTTCTAGGCTTACCCCATTCTGTGGAACAGAAAAGCCCAGTGTTTCTGCAGGCAAGCCAGACTAGCATGTCTGCATTTACGCTGCTGTGTGGCTCTGTGGCTGGACTGCATTATTTATCTCTGGGTGCTCCCTGGGATTTACCCAGCTGGTCCCCTGGGATGGAGCCATGGGTCTGCCCTCTGCTTTTAAGTGCCCTTAGCAGCGTGGATATCTACTGCAGGCAGGTTCACTGGCTGTGTAGGAGCTGATAACCTCTGTCTGTCCCATCTGGACTTGCAGTGACAGCACATGGACAGCATCAGGCAGACGCAGTGGTCTGGGGTCTTTCCCCGCGCCTCGTGGGATTGCCTGCCAGAAGGTCGACAGCCTGAGCTCAGCTGGAAAGGGAAAAGCCAGCGTGTGCCTCTGGATCTCAGGACTGCCTCAAGGTGCTCCAGAGGCTCCAAAGGTAAGTAAAAGATTGGCACTTGTCCAATAATATAGGCACTGTTCCTCGTATCCTTGTGTTAATGATAATTACAGTCAGCTATGGCCCAGAGCCCATAAAGCTTTGCAGCCTCATTTGTCTTTACAGACCAATAGGTGTGTAATGTAGGCTACTAATGATACTAATTATTATCCATGAATTTCAAGGACATAAAAGCCTGTGCCAGCATAGGATTAGATAGCTCCTGACTCTCAGACCTTTAACAGGCCACTAGTTTCTCTTTCTCACCAGTATTAATCGGAACAGCTTTGCTGACACAATGGAAGTGTCTGCAAAAGCAAAGGCGGCTCTGCCTTGGCAGCTTGCCTCGAAGAGCTCCAGGCAGGGGAGGGTGAGATATACCATACGCCTCCATTTCCTGATTTGCAGTATATCAAGATATAGACAGATCTTTATTTTTTTATGTGAAAGCAGAATGAAAAACTAGGTTAAATAAGTCTTGAGGGATATTAAGCCAGTTCTCAGGAAGCCTATGCAATTATTATGCCTCATCCCAGCCTTCTTGATTGGGAACACGCCTTTAAGAACATGATCAGCCCCAGGAGATCTCCCCCATAGCCTGGGAATTCCACCCTGTCTGCTGACGAGGAGGGAGGCTGGGCCACAGAAACTCTCCATTCAGAAGGGAAAGCTTTTCTTCCTATTTTTTTTTCCTTTCTCTCTCTCTTTTTTTTTTTTTTTTTTCTTTTGGCAAATTATAAATGTGCACATTGGATTATTTTGTCAACCAAATCTAATGGGACTGGCCTAAGCTGAATGGCTGGTCTGTGTGATGCTCAGACTCGGTTTCTGTTCAGGTGCTCGTTGCTTGTTTCACAAGCTGACGATTAGCATCTGCCTTTGGGCTTGGAGCAGCTGTGGGCACTGCGCTGTGTCCCTGGCTGGAGGTGCTTGTGGCAGATGTAATTTGTCATGTGAGACTGGCTGGGTTTGGGGCTGAAGAGGTGCCTCTCCAGCCCCTGTGTTGTAACAGGGCTGTGAAAATAGCCTAGGGCCAACAATGACTTTTTTTTTTTTCTCTTTTAAGAGGTGGGAAAGGCCTTCAAGGTTTGGTGTTCCTGCATATTGTCTTCTGTTCCCTGAAAAGAATTAGGCTTCTAGTTCAGCTGGGATGAACTGGTTGTGGGGATGATGAAGGGAATAAAAAAGTTAACCTCATCTCAAGGAGTATCCCTGTTCACAAGGACAACATACCTGTAATTTCCTTCGCTTTGTCATGAAACTCCTGAGACACCTGGTCCCAGTCTAGCTGGGAATCAGCTCATAAAATCTGAGTTTGATTTCCAGTGGCATTTAGAGAACAGGTTCCCAGATAGAGCATTTTATTGATGTGATATTCTGATAAAATCCACCTAGATCTGAAATTCCAAGTGGAAAAAAAAGCTCCAGCCACTACAACTGAAAAAATGTGAAACCTTCAACCTGGCAACTGCTGGAGTGGGCTTCCCTCCCGTCCCCCTTGTTCCCCCGCAGCCCCCAGCCCAGGGAAACATGTGGTGCATACACACACACACATGCAGCCTGTTCTGTTGGGAAATTTACAGTTTGCCTTTGAGAGTGACCATCCATTATGGTTCAGTGCAGCTGTTCACGTGAAGACAGCTTTAAACTCTTCCAGAAATTCCTGGCACACATCTGCGGACCTCTCTCCCTCCGCCCCTTGCTCAATCTTTTGGAGCAGGAGTAAAGTGCTGCCACCTCCTCCAGCCTTGGGGGCTGTGAGGGAAAAACTGGTGGCTCTGCCCACATCCCACCCACTTCACCTCATGCCAGTCCTTTTGTAAATGTAACATCACCCACGCACATCTCCATGCCCTGCTTGCTGGACAAGTGGAGATCTGCCCCTTGTTATGAACCTCTTGTGCATTTTATGTTGTTTAACTTTAAAATAACAACTTCTCCCAGCTCTGCTGTGATTCCGTGTTATACTCTGGATCAACTATTGCATAAGGTGCTGAGATGGCATCAACTTTTAGTTTGCACTGCAGGATCCCAGCTCAGGGTCTGTGTTCCTCCATATGTTCAGCGCGAAGCTCTACATGCACACAGGGACATGCAGACAGCTCTGCACAATTGCCCCCTGCATCGTTCCTCACTCACCTTCCTTTCGTCACTGCATGAAGTCCAGAATCTTCCCAAGTCTGATTTGATATTGCCTGTGTGCCTAAGTCACCAGATGGTACAAACCTTTGAAGAGGGCACATTGGGATCTATTCTCCACGAATAACCTCGTGTCCGTGCAGTCATTCCTGTAGGAGGAATGGAGGAGACCCGTATGCTCAGCTGGCTGAATAATGTTTCCCTTCCCACACAATAATTTTGTCAAAACCAAATTACTGACATGGCAGTGAGTTCCATTTGTCACCCTTGCCTTGTCTGGGTGACAGGACCCCCTCCCATCGGAGCGCAGGGATGGCTGCAGTGGCATGGCAGGGGGTGCAGGGCTGTGGCAGACCTGGGCAGCAGATCGCTGTGAACCCTTGGGCATCCCTCCCTCTTCCTAAGGGCAGTAGGGATGCATGTGAATTCAGAGTTGAGGCTCTGGGAGGAGTCTGAAGCCAGGAATTACACCGGCACATCTCCCACTTCCATGGGCAGTAACCTGTGGTGGCACATTAATGGCCAGAGGCCATCTGGGTTGCTGTGGCTTTTTGGAGACCGAGTACGTGGAGCATCTCTGTCTCTAAGGAGGAGGGTTTGGGTGGCTCTGATCGATATGCACAGCCCATAGGAGGAACTCTGAAGCTGAGCTCAGCTCCACACATCAGGCAGCCCAAGGTCACCTGTGGTCCCTGCAGACAGCTGAGCCTCCTCTGATGGCTGGCAAGGTGGCACTGCTGTGAGAGGGTGGCAAGGGCAGCATTACTGCAGCCTGTTGAGAGCAGTCAGGATCCCAGAGTGTGAAAAATAATGGACACCTTATAGCCAAGAACTATACTTTAAAATGTAAAGCAATCCAGTCATTTCCAGCCAGCGGCTTTTCCCCAGCTGTTCATTTCCAATAGGGTATTATGATCAGTAATTGATACTCTCAGATGTCTGCACAATCCCCAGAGAAGAATGGCCAGGGCAATATATTTTTTTTTTCCCAACTCACTGGAAAATTGAGCCCCAGCTGGGGCTAATAAGTGCTTTCATTAAAATACTGATCTTAATCCAAAGCTGAGAATAATGTCTCCTCTGTGTTGCAGCTCTCCTCAGCTCTGACATGGGCTATGCTTTTTAACAAGAAATGAAAGGAGAATAAATAGACGCTTCTCACCCCAACATCATAATAACACCAATGTTAGGTCCCAATGAGGTCAATGTTTTTTTGATTGCACCAGTGGAATGTGTTCTTGTTTCTCCATGCGACGAACTCTTTCCAGTGATAGACATGGGGTATATGGCCAGCATGTACCACTCCATCCTCCTTCTGAATCCATCCTACTCCACTGCCTACAGATGGTCTCATCAGGAAGAAAATGGGGAGCAAGAGTGCTTGTCCGGATGCCATGTGCATGCCAAGATGTGCGTGCTGGACTGCAAGGCAGAGGCAAAACCGTTCCATGATTTCAACACAAGGGTTCATTCTGTCCTCCCACCTCTTCATTTTCTTCTGGCCAAGGCAGAGAGATTATTACTAATATTTACTCATACAGAGTTTCTCCGATGGAGAAGTGATTTGCAAACCACATCTGGAAAGATCAAAGGATTTTCCCCCCGTTCTCACGCTACCTGCATGAAAAGAAGAGGAGAGATCTCCCCTTTTTTCTAGGAATAGGGCCTGTAGGTTGCTGGGTAAAGTTCAGGAGGCAAAAGTGAATGGCAAGAGCACAGTTTCATGTTTTTGGATACTGTCCTGTTTCCCAGGCTGGATATGAGTTTTGTTCTGACCAAGAGCAGAAGGATACGGCATTTCTTGCTAAGTGTTCATGTTATTGGCAAGCCATCGAGTATAACATAGGACACAGCTCCTATCCCTCACTTCCTTTGCCCCCATTCGTCCTGTTATCTCTCCGTTATACCTTTGATTTGAAGAAGGTTCTCTCCCTGCTCACATCTTTTCTACTTGTGGTGTTCTGCACCAGAAGATCACAGAGAGGAATGTTCTGTGAGAAGTCTCAGATGTCATGGGAAGAGAGAGTCTTGAGATGTTTTGCAAGTAAGACCAGCTGGAAATCTCAGAAGAGTCTTCTGCATGTGCAGGTTTGAAACACGTGAAGCTGACGGCTATTGGAGGTTGAACTACTGTGACTCATTGCCGGACATGTATCCTGGTGCTCCTGTGAGGAATGCTCCAGGTGGGCGTAGAGGTATGGTTAGATGAAGTCCTGATAGTTGAGGTGCATTATGAGGAACTCTGGGATGCTTCCCTTCCCCCTCTTTTTTCACCCATTCTCTCTCAGTGTTCAGCCTTATGGCTACAGTTTTGCTTGTAGGGGAAAAGGGAATTCTAGGTAGCAGGGTTAGAAAGCAAAGTGCCCCAAAATAGAGAATTCATCAAATGCCTCTGAAAACATGCAACCATTCCCATTTGGTCTCTGAGGATTTGTACAGGTCTGGGGAAGACTTCTAATTCCTTTAATGAATGGCTGCTGCATGATTTATTCTTTTCCTCACTGAATCTAGGATGCCCCCTTTGGATATCAGCACCTCTTTCGCAATCGCTGGCCAACACAAGCGAAGAGCCAGGCTTTGATAGTTTTACTGACATCAGATTGCATGTTATTTCTTAAGAACTGCCCTTCACTTCATTGACGCTGTTCATAACTAGTGCTCAGTGCAGTTAGAGATTTCAGAGTCTAGGTGCCACTCATCTCCAAAGCACTGTAACACCCCAAATTTATACCTAATAGAAGGGGCATCATGCAACTGAATGCAACTTGTAATATGAAGGACCAGTTCTTCCTGTCCTGCTTGTTTCACTGAAATGGGTTATCTAATTTCACTGTAGGTTATAGATTTTTTTTTTTCTTTAAATCCTTTTGCGTTATGGAGTTCTGTTCAGTCTTAAATGTACAGATATGACATCTTGTATTCTGGTTTTGGCTATCCTTCCATGGACCTATGGAGCGGGCAACAATTTATGTTTTAGCATTGAGCCCTTACAAATCCAGTGGATTTTGACCTACACTGGCTATTCTCAGGTGAGATAAAGGTCAGGCCCGTTTGCCAAAGACAAGAGTAGAACTGTAGTTAAAACTGAAATATTAGGGAAGTTCCGTATGGATTTATGAAAACAAGTGGAAAATACAGAGATTTCATAGCAAATCTAAAGCATTGCACTGCTTAGTAAAAACTAATGTAAAGAGTTGGGCTTAGAGATCGCAGCTGGAAATTACTTTCTTGAACTGGACTCGGAGCCAGACTGCTGTAGAGCCCCAGAGCACTGCTGCTCCTGCTTCCAGGACTGCACCCAGGTCTGGCATCGTAACAGCCCCCTACCTCACAGCATCCTATGCAGATATTCATCCTACTGCTTAAAAACTTGTCTGCATATTTATCTTTTCCTGTAGCATCATCTTGCATTTAGTCTGTAGGGTCTTCAGGCAAGAGCTGCCTTATTTGGGTTTTTTTGGCGGAGCACCTGACACATCTAAACCTGCTCTGCAGTGCTGCAACACCGCTCTGCACTTGCCTGCTGCTGTTTGGGAGGGCAGAGGATGTCTCCTGTTACCATTACAGGGTAACCTGCAGTGAGCATCCACAGCACAGCTCTGCCCTGCTGCCAGCTGAAATCTGTTCAGCTTCCCAACCAGCTGGAGAAGGACAAGCCATTCATTCAGATTGCCCGTAACCCTTTATAAGCCAGGAAGCCGAGAATAGCAGAGAGGGGTTGGCAGACTCCCCTGTGGGTTAAGAAGGAGCTGTTTGTTCTCATAATTACTTGTCTAGGAGAGGGGTCTGTTTGACAGTGCTTTCCTGCAAAGCATCATGCTTGCCCTGAAGCCAAATAAAACCTTGGTGCAGCCTTCTGCCCAGAGAGAAGAAAAGGCAACTCAGAGGGAGTTTATGTAATAAAAAGGCTGTAGCTGTTTCAAAGCATCTCTTGTGCATCAAGCAAGTGTGATCCCTAATATCTCAGATGTCTAAAAGGCTCTTTTAAGATCCAGGAATAGGCACAAATATGGGCTCGTTTCCCTTCTCCTTCACCAAGGATTTTAACTGTATGTCAGACCCCCTCTCCCGCCTGTTCCCCTGCCCACCCTGTGGGTTTCCTGACATGTATTTCAAGAGATGCCAGTGCTGAAGACCCGTGTATTCCTTTCCCTGGGCAGAACCAGCCAGGAGCTGCCTTCTGGGGTAGCTGGAGGGATCAGGTGCTCTCTGCTCCTTGTTTCCCACAAACACAACGTCTGGGATTGCTGAGAGCAATTTAGGCAGAGAGGCTGCTGCTCAGCTGGTAATTGTGGCTTTGGGGTTTTGTGTTACCCGCTGACTAATCCTGTGCAATCTTCTCAGGTTTCCAAAGCTCAGTTAAAGTCAGGCTGTCCATACTCTTCCTCCCTTCAGGCTGTGATGATGACATTTGGCTTTTGTATGGGAGGGGGCATTTCACTGCAGACCTGACCTCTGCCTGACTGCTGGGCACAGTGTCTGCAGTGCCAAACTGCAAAAGTGAGGGTTGGGCAAGCGACTCTTGATTTCAGAGGTTTTCTTTCATTATTTCATCAACTTTAATCACTTCACCATCATCTCCAGTAACAAATGCACCTAATTAATGGGTAGAAGTATTATTGTCCTCTGTGGGATATGTTCCAAATTGCTCAGCTGTGTGCTGCAGATGCAGTTGTGCTGGAGACAATCAGCCGTGCAAGGAGTGGGGCAGGTGTGTGTTCAGAGCAGGCAGACTTGAGTTCTTGGTGAGCAATGCTGTGAAGTCTGTGTAGCTGTGGGGTCTTGATCCCAGGTAAGAGTGGAGATTCAATTGGAAATGCAGGAAGGAAAACAGCATCCAGACATCTCTGAAGTTATACTGGCTCAGTGGGGAATAAGAAACTCCAGGTTTGCTTTTTTTTGGAAAATTCTGTATCTATGACTTGAAGACACATAGAGAGCAGGTGCACCATGCAGAAAAACAGCAGTTAGTGGCTGAAGTAAAGCCCCTGAACACTGAGAGGTAATTTTTGATGGTTTTCAACCTCTTTCTTGGTTCTCCTGATGTTTCCCATGAAAGACAAGTTTCTTCCTTCCCTTGTGCAGAGGCCTGAGCTGAGGCTAGCACAGCACATGTGCATCAGATGCCTGCAGCTGCCCTGCCTGCACCGGGCTCTTCCAAGCCTGCAGTGCTTTGGAGACCTGGAAGGGAAAGATGCCCAGTGACCTGATAGTTTTGTCTTTTGTCTTGAGTTGATATAACTACTGCTTTCCTTGGCTTCTGTGAAATGCTTGGTGGAAAAATAATGACTGGGCCAAATCCTGTTATTTTACATCAAGGTAATCAAAGTGGTCACTTCACTGGCTGCTTCAGAATAAGCTATTTCCTCTCTGAATAAGCCAGTTTGACCTCCAGTTTCTCTCCTCTTTGAAGAGCAAGTGGGTTGGTGGCTGAATGTCCAGATAAAACACCTTCCAATTAAGCTGGGCGTAGACTTCTGAAGACATTTGGCTGTGTAAGACTTCATCATGTGCCAAAGTCAAAGCAACTCTAGCTCTAGTGTGTGGGGAGGACAATGCAAATGAAATAAAATGATGGACCTCAAAGTGATAGACAGCAGAATTTTGAGGACCTCTAAAGGGTGTTTCAAATAAACATTTAAAAGTTTGGATTAGCATTTTGGCCACTGACTGTTGCACAAAGCTGATAAAATTATGTCTTTTAATAAGTTTCACTGTTTCCACAATCTTTCAATCAGCTTTTCTGTTTAGATTTGTGGGTTTGTGTCAGTGGTAAGTTATAAACTGTTTATTTCCATGTCCAAAAATCTTTGGTTCCCTTAAGAATAAGTCATTGGCCTTTTCTCCAGGAAACGGTGTAATTTCTCCTG
>NW_010103635.1:15975-31644 GCF_000699245.1 Pterocles gutturalis | reverse complement strand
AGAGACCTTTCTTGCAAACAAGTGATTAGGTTGCCATACTGGTTTGGTTATAGGATTATGTTTTTCAACAGTAATCATAAGATTTTTGTGCCTCAGTTTCCTTTCTGTGTATAAGTTCTCTGTGCTGCAGATGGACAGGGGTGGATGTGGTGTGGTGGGGATGTTTAGCTCTCATAAAGTGCTTTAGGATTCATTGATGGATCATTCCTTCCAAGATGGAAGTAATCCTTGGCACATCTTGTGTTATTCTCTCTTTCTCATAAGAGGAAGATATACTTTTTCTTACATTGAGACAGTGCTCTAAAAAGGTGGGTTTCCACCCCATTCTGCCTCTTGCTAGAGACCTATGATGTAAACCATTTACACTACCTAGGCTAAAAGACAAACTAGAGTTGGTCTTGAATATTATGTTAAAAGGTTTCCAGTATAGCTGACCCTAGTCTTCTCTAGTCTGTATAAAACCACTGCTTGCATGGAACAGCCATTTTTTGAGTGAGATCTATGTGCTTTGAAACCCCCAATTATATCAGAGTTTCAGAAGCTGCATCTGGATAGCATCCCAGCCTTTCAGAGCTGGGTGCGCTCAGATCAATGGTATGGCTTCAAGTCCTTCTGCAGCTGAAAAACCTTCAAGAATACACTTTCTTCATCCAGATAAATGCTACATATCGGTCTATACTGACAGAATTTGTCCTTTTGTCAACACTAATAGAATAAGGGAGGCTGGAATATTTTGGAAGGAGACTTTCCACTGTGCTGGGCACAGGTGGTGGTTTGTTGCAGTGAGGAGACAGGACGAAGAGGTGGGGTGGGTGGTCCATCAGCAAGTTGCTGCACTCACTTGTAGAAGAGTGTGGCCTGGTTTTAAGAGGTTCACCATCCCTCTTGGGGTGAAAACACTCAGTGGCCTTGTCTTTCATGAGGACTGGTCCTTAAAAGACTCTCTTCTGCTTTTCATGGCTGCAGTCAGATATCCAGCAGTGACGAGCTGGTTTCCGATGTTTGCTTTATTTGTCATGTTGAGCTGGCAGTGCTGAGTGCTGCGATTGACTGAGCAGCCGAGCTGGCAGCGAGTCCAGACAGCCCATGAACAGCAGCTTAATGCATGTGCAGGTACGGTATGTATTTATATCTGAATGCATAGTCTGTGTGGGTGCACATGTGTTCCTGGGAAAGTTTTTGAGTGAGTGGATAATGCATCTCAATTACACTCCAGTCTGGAGCAACAGCCTTGCTAAGGAATTGAAAATCTGTAAAGAATCCACTGAAGTTAAAAACACCATTTGGTTTCCTTTGCCGGAGGGACACTCATCAACATCTCCTTCTGTTAATATCAGAGGGTTAAAGCCTTGGCAATGTTCTCAGCCACCAGCTGCAGGCAGAGTTCAGATACAGGCAGAGTTTTTTGTGAAAGGCAATTTCATTGCTGTTGGGTTAAAGCTCCAATTTTGCCTGACGCTGCAAGTTTGTTAAAAGCAATGAAAAAGAGATTGGTGTACAGACTGCTGACTTTTTCCCTTTGTATGTGCCCTGTGAATGAACTGTCCTTGTGTTTTATGTGCATCAAGATGGATTTCTTTACAATTCACTCTCCACTTGGGATCACGTGAAATCTTGGGTTCCCTGAAGTGAGAGACTGGTGCTTTGGTGTTTATTCTGCATCTCTGGATAGTGCACAGCGCTTTGCGAGCAGCAAGGA
Organism: Pterocles gutturalis; assembly: GCF_000699245.1. Classification (NCBI taxonomy): domain Eukaryota; kingdom Metazoa; phylum Chordata; class Aves; order Pterocliformes; family Pteroclidae; genus Pterocles; species Pterocles gutturalis. Next base: position 29,945 of record NW_010103635.1, on the reverse strand, counting down.
TCGCTGTGTCGGAGGAACTGAGGAACAGGGAGAAGTCCCTAAGTTAATCTTCCCCAGTTCACACGTGGTGCAGGAGGAGGGGTGCTAACTCTGCCTCAAGCTTTTTCCTCCTTCAGACTTAGGAACAACCTTAGCAGTGCTGAATCCCATTTCTTTCTCTAACACATCTCTAATAATAAATCCCATTTTCTTTCTCTGTCTGACAAAGGACACTCCCTCCCAGAGCCAGTAACAGAGCAGATTTCTTCAGAGACTCCCTGTGCTGCTCAGCCCTGCCTCTTAAATTTTTAAGCCAGTTACCCAAGGTTACGCAGCAACTCTTTGGCTTCATGCTAAGTGACTGAAATGCCCCTGATTGCGTGGCGGTTGTATTCCCATCTCCGCAGCGAGGAATTTCCTCCGGTGCCTCTCCGTTCATTAGCGTGTGCTGCCTGCCACCGCCAGCCTGCCCCAGCTGCCTCCAGCCCGCGCGGCCGCAGGGGCTGCGCCACAGACGGGACACCTGGTCGGCGTGAACCCCCTGCTCCTCGGGGGCTTTGCAGCCCGACCACGGACATCTGCTCTGAGCTGGGAGTTGGCACTGGAAGGGTGCCTGGGAAGGAATAGATTTACTTTGTCCAGCTTTTCTGTAAAGAATCTTTGGATGGAGAAGCCCAACAATCTATTTAGTCTAGTAACAGCAGACCATGCCAGTGTTCCGGGAAGAGCCGCCCCCCACACACCAGCGCAGCTGGTTACTTGTATAATACTTTCCTACAGGAGGGAAAAAAGATGCTTTATTCATCCCTCTTGTTCATCCTTGTCCCACAGCACTAGGGCACTATAATTTCGTCTGGCTTGGGAAAGTATCTCACAGGTCGGGGCAGGAGGGCAGGGAGGATGGTGAAAGAACAAAACCTTTTGGTTCTGGAGAAATATATTTTCCTGCAGTTGTGAGGGAAGCTGTCTCTTCAGGATAATTTCTGTTCTTCTCGACAGGATCTGCTGCAAAAATCTCTCAACGTTACTGCCTTTTGCCAGGCATGGCTAAACTCGATTGCATACTGCTGCAGGCTTTGCTTTTGCAGAGTGACTGTCAGCCAACCAGTTCTGATGGCAGAGCAAAGGTTGACTTGTGGGATCGAGTGTGAGGATGAAAAGCATATGTATGTCCTTTCAATACGGAAAAACCTAGCCGTGACTGTCATGTGAATGAACCTGACGATAGGAACATGCCTGTGGTAGGATGCTGGGACCAGTGCGTGGGATGCCTCAGCGGGCTGGGGAGGAGCAGACCTCAGGTACTCAGAGTTGGAGCCTCTGTCCTGAGCCCAGAGCAAATCTCCCAGGGTTTATGCAGTCCCGGTCCCATGTTATCTTCCTGATCCCAAAGAAGCACTGAGGGAGCTGCTGGCCTGTGCTGTGGCAGAGCAAAGGAGATGCCGAAGAAGGTATCTGAACTGGGGAGAAGGACTGGAGAACAGAAGATCCCTGAATAGGGAACCGGGCCAGAGCAGTGCCCTGGGGAGAGACAGCTTGGAGCCCCAAGAGGACACAGCCGTTGGGAGCGGGGAGAGAAGGGAGGCAGGGATGGCTGGCAGCATCTGGCTGATCTGCGTGGCAATGCGTTCTTATGATAGCTATGGGGAGAACAAAAAAGATAGGGTATTTTTTTTTTTTAATTAACCTTTTGCAAAGTGTTTGTGTGACAAGCTTCAGTTGTCCCATATCCAGGAGAAGGAGAATTGTAATCTCTGGGATTTCCCAAGGCTGGTGTCCTGGGAAGGGGCATAATGGAGACAGGCATAAAGGCAGGGTACGGGTGTCCTGCCAGGATGCACGTGTGCCCCAAGGACAGAGTGCTGGCCAGACCCCGCGGGGTTCCTCGTTGGACTCCCTCGATTCAGAAAGTTCAGAGCACATGTGCTTGGCTTGGAAACCTGACTCTGTGGGCTGGTGGGTGTCCCAGAGAGGCTGTGACTCACCTTAGTCTCTAACTCCTCATTTAAACCCACTAGATGCAGTGTGAGGGTTTATCCTCTGCTGGTGAGGGCAGGAGCAGTTCTGCACTAGGCAGGGCTGTGCTGCCTTTGGAGGGGGGCATGGGGTGCAGGGGGACAGGGCTGGTGGGGATGGGATGGGGCCAGGAAGGGCTGGGCTGGCCCCGCGGGGAGCGTGCAGTGCCTGCCTGTGTTGGGTTTGGCTCTGCACAGTGCTGACGTCTCCTGGTTTGTGTGACATTATGCATTATGTGATAATTATAAAAATGTGAAAAAAGGACTCAAAGTACCAAGCAGGCAGCACGAAGCATCTAATAGATCTATGCGTGTTTTCCTGCTTCCCTCAGAGTATAACTGCCCCTTTAGAAAGGAGCCTCCTGCTTAGTATAAGTTTCTCATTACTTCGTAGGGGTTCTTTCTTGTAGGGCCCTTAAAGCAGGATTAACTGGCAATGGGTGGCACAGTTCCCTTAGTACATGGTGATCTAGCTCTACATTCAAACAGGCACAGGGCTATTGCTGTTGCTTCTTTTTTTCTGCCAAGTGCCAAAGGGGGGGTTGATGTGAGCCAGTATAAATGCTTGGCCCATCCTGGAATGGATGTTACGGGCTAAACTATGGTTTGCCATTTGTTCCTCCCTATTATCTATACACTGCCAGGTCCCCTCCAAGCTGCCTCCTTGGGAAAATTGCTAATTTTCTCCTACTGGGTGGCATCAGTTTGTTTTTTAGCATGGGTTTCCTCTATTTTACTGGCAACTTCCAAAGCCAGCATGGAGTGGGAGCAGTGGCTCAGGAATCCAGTTGGGATGTGCTGCGTGGCAGGATGAATATTTTTGTGTTCCCAGCAGACAATGGGACGTGCTGGTCTGTCTCGCCAAGGCAGAGGAAGCAGCGGCTGACTGCGGTGCTCCAGACATGCCCCCAGTGCTCTGTGGGCTCCCACTCCTGCCACTTAAATGCTTTCAGTGTCAGGATGAGACCTCTGAGGATGCTGGGATCTTGCTCCACAGATTTTGAACAGCGGATTTATCAAAGCTTAGGCGTGAGGCTTGTGCTTTCCTTTCTTCTGTCTCCTTTTTGATCTGGGGGTAAGAAGAACATGGGGGGAAGATGAGCCTGCTCCAAGACTTGCAGTCAGCTTTAATTCTTACTGATGTAATCTGGTGACTCTAAAATTTGCAGGAGGATTGGCAACCATGAGGCCAGGGCTGAAGTACAAATTACTCTGGTTTGCTTGGGAAGCACAAACAACAGGTTTTAACATAGCTGAAGGCAAGGCAAACCCCTGCAAATGTGCTGTCCTATCCTGAAAGGAGTGCTGTGCCTGGCAAAAAGGGTTAATGTTGTAAATGTACCTTTGTGTGAGACCCTCATGCATGTAGCAGGTGAGGGTCAGTCAGTTGTGCCTGTTTCAAGGGACACCTAAATGGATGCTTCTGGACTAGCCTGAGGGGATTATCAGAGGAGAAAAGAAGTGTATAGGAGACAGAGAAATTCTGGGAAGCCATCCAAACAGGTAAGAAAAAGGATCAAATGAAACTCCTCAGATAGCTGTTTCTGACCTCAACTGCTTCGTCTTGCAGGTATGCAAACTTCAGTTGCGGGAGAGAGACAGTGGTAGTTTCAAGCTCTTCTTTTATTTTTCCATCAATTTCTATACTGCTCTGTCATCCCCTATGTCAACATCACCACTTTTAACCCTTCTCTTTAAATTTGCAATCACAGTCGTAGGCTGTTTCCAGGATAAGACGAGGGGTGGGGACAATCCTCCAGCAGCACCAAGCTAGCAGAATGCATCGGTGCACATACGGTGGCTCTTTAATGAGGAACGTGGCCTTACTGTCTGGTTTCTGGAGGAGTATTAACCCGTGCAACAGCTGGGAGAGTTTTCATTTAGTACTGCTTCCTCTGGGTCAAAAAAATACAACTGTGGCTGTGAACTCTCATGTAAAATCATGCTCTCTTCTGGGTAAGTTCAGGATAGTCCTTATGGAGCTGAAAGCGAGCTATGGAGCCATAAAAGAAGAAGGGGCTGATGTTGTTCCTTGATCTCGAATGCAGCAGCCCTTTTTGGCTGGAGATGGCTGGAGCTGCGGTACTGAGAATAGGACTGTACGCTCCTGGGATCCTTTAGGGCAAGAAGGGATCCCCTGGATCGGAAAGGGAGCAGGCGAAGCTGGAGGGAGGCCAGTCTGGTTCCTGCTAACGGAGTCCCCTTTTGCTGCAGTTGGAGGATCCCATTACAGAGGAAACATCCCTGGCCGTGCTGGGGGTTGTGTTACAGACACGGGGGACCTCTCCTGTCTGAGCTGGGTCCAATTTCTGTTAGCACATGTTCTTGGTTATCCCAGATAAACCTTTGTCATGAATTGTGGTGGCATCCAGCAGAGCCTCAGGACAAAGTTGTCAGGAGCTGAAAGGGCTCCAGAGCTTGGTGAGAGCCCACCTGCAAGATGGGGTTTGCTTCCCTGCCAGCACATCGTGTAATGGAGAAAAGAAGTGCTGGGTTTTACCTGCTTTTGGATGGGATGGACAGTCACGCTATAGCTGTTGTATAGCTCAGAAAGGGAGAACCGGAGGGCAGCATCCAGCTCCATTTCAGGCCAGCGGGTTTCTGAGCGATGGTCTGCGGAGAAGAGCTCTCCTGGAGACCATGAGAACGTGTGGCCAGCTGTGCCCCAGCCTCATGCCCAGCCCATCACTCCTGTCCCAGTTCCTTAATTCTGGACAGAAACATGGCTGTTGCATTAAGGAAATATAAAGATTACATTTTAAGCATTAAGACTGAAAAAAGCACAATTAATTACGTCCTGAATTACACCCCACTAAGGACGGTGACTCTGCAGTGTTGAGCAATTGGGGGGAGGAGGAGGAGGGCTGAAGGGGTCACAAGCCTTTGTATGTGTTTGTGGCCATTCAGAGCAGCTGGGCTGCAGTCATCTCTGCCTCCTGAGAACCAAGTGCTAACCTGTTTTTTTCTAAGACTGACCAAAAAAATCCCCTTATGTTTTTATTCAAGAAGAGCAGAGGTGAGGAGAGGAGGAGGACAGATATTCATGGCTGCTGCTGTTCAGGCTCTTGTGCCTTTAGGATCTCCTCCTGCTCCTTGCTTCTCTCATCACCAGTTCCCATGCTCTGTGAACTTCTTTCATGTGCAGCATGCTCCATCCAATCCTAGGTCCTGAATTCCATCCCAAAGGCAAACAGCTTTTCCATGGGCAAAGCTACAGAAAGCAGTTTTGGGTGGGAGGAGTGGTCCTTGAGTGTCACAATTCAGTTTCTCCTAAAAACTGGAAAAAAATTGCCCTTTATTCTGAATCTCACTTCGTCTTGTTAGGTTTCTGTTCAACACAGGCACTGTGTGCCTTTAAGTATCAAGAGGAGGGTTCCAGGTATAGACCTGTTCAGTTCAGTAAATATACTCCCTGATTTTTTTAGTGTTCCTAAAATACAGGCAATAAGTCATTGTCAGGAGACAGCGATTCTCTTTAGTTCCGTGGGCAGACTCTGATTACCTGAAAGGTTTTTTTTGGAAGAAATTATTTGAGGGAAGGAGAAGCAGCATTATAAAGGATTATAAAGCAGGTACGATCTTCCCACCTGCTGATGTAGGAAGCTAATATGTCATATGTGTGAAAACAAATGAGAACTTAACAAGAGGATGGTATAATAACTCAAGAGAAGTTTTGGTTGTTACATAATCAGAAGTCCCAGGACCTCCAAAATATTCTAGAGCATAATATTTTTCTCTATTCTTTCAAAAAATAAGCAGTCTTCTTTTTAACATCCAATCCAGAGGTAATCCACTGCTATCTTGCAATTCGAAGCTGCAGTTTATGCTATCTGGTGTTAGACAGTTGTCGCACAATTTTCAAGCAAATTGAGGGGAAAAGAAATAAAATGCTGGGATTATTTTTTTAGAAGAAATATTATTCCCTAGCAGTGTGCATAGTCTTGGCACTTTCTGATTTGCTGACACCCTTGAGACATGTGAGGTCCAAGAAATAGGGCAGCAGGGTTTGTGATGGGTAAAAGGTGGTGTTATCTTATTTCTAATGGAAAGGACAGTCCTCAGACACCTGTCCAAACCTCCTAAGATGAGTTCAAGTGATAAAGAATGAAACAGTATACTGATAAAATGTACTTATGCACTCGCACACCATCCCTTTAAAGGGATGTAGCAATGCCATTGCGACTGCATGCAGGGAAGGGATGATGCTTTTTTTTCAGACTGATGATAACTTTTGTTAAAAAATAATCACATGCTGTCCTGGAGGTGGTGGATCTGCGATAAGCACCTGTGGGCAGTGAAGCTGCTGAAAGCGACAGTTCCCGGCAGTGCCAGACCTGATAGTGAGCAGGGCTGGAGGCACGTCTCTGCTTGCTTTGGGTGAAACCCTTCAGCCAGGTGCAAGGGCTGATGAGGTCTCACTTCCAGAGACAGCTGAGTGTGGTCGCTCTAGCTGTCATCAGATGCAGAGCTGCAGACAGCAGGTCAGGCAGCAGATTTCTAAGCCGTTGCTGGAGCTGCAGACTCCAAGCACATGGAGGGACAAGATACTCACTTTGCAGTGTTGCAAGTCAAGTTATGTCTATCCTCTTGGAAAAATTCCCAGCCCACCAGGAGTCATTTCTGTCTAACAGGCACCTCTTAATCTGTCTTAATCCTTTCTATAATTTTACACTTATTTAGCCTCATCCAAATAAAAACCTTCAGTTGCTTAAGTAACGATTGATGAGGCTTCCCATCTCTGATGGGAAATAAATATTATAATCTCCCTTTCTAAACAAGCAAACTGTCCCTTGATGAGACAAATAACTTCTCAAGTGAGGGAGTATCATGTCTGATAATAGATGCACTGACAGTGCCCCAAACCAACTAACAGGTACCACCACTTTGCCTCTGTAAAGCCCGCAGTGAGGACGGACACCAGCACTTCCCGCTGAGCTGATGCCGACGGGCTGGCTGCAGCGCAGGGAGCACGTCTGGGCCAACTGTGGAAGGGGACGAACCAGCCCTGAGCCCCGATGGCGTAAATGTGAGCAGTTCTTGTGCATTCCTAGTGGTGTGTTGGGAAATGCTTGTAAAAACAGAATACTCCAGAGATGCCACTGAGTACGGACTGTAATATCTGCAGAATCTGGCATTGTCAGCAAGCTATAAAACATCCCTGCTAGTTTGCTAGCAGCTGCTCCCAATTTAAAATTCTCCAAAGGTACACAAACGTCGGGGGCGATTGCACAGCACCTTGAGCTGCCGCTCGCCCCAGCCGTGTTCGTTCACGACAGGCGGTGGGATGGCGAAGCTGTGATGCTCCGCACAAAGAGGAAGACTGCTCAGGGGCTTTCCAAGCTTTTCTCTTTTTCATCATCAAATAATCACGATGTAACCGCTTTCCCTTGGCACTGGGAAAGTACAGCATGTCTTCTTCATCTGCTGCTCTGCAGTGTTCCTGAAATGAGGGATGTGCTGTGCTTTTGTGGGACTCGACTGTATTACCCAGAACTGGGCTGAGCCTGCACGGGCTTCCAGAGGAGCTGGGCCTGTTTTTCACCCGCTGTGAAAAATACCAAGAAAAAGTTGCAAGAGAAGTCCCTCGTATTGTGTTTCCTGAACACTACAGAGCTGATGTGTTGGAAGGAAAGGAGGGAAGCCAGCTGTGCTCTGCAGGCGCTCACCAAGAATAGCTGAGTGCTGGATGGGAGCGGCAGCATCTGTGTGGAGCACAGGAGCCGTTGCAGATAGTCGTCGGAAGATTTGCTATTCCCAAATCTGAGCCATAATGATGTTAAAGATAGCTGAGCTTTTAGAGATGCCCTTTGGGAAGGGCTCACTGCTGCATATGGTTTGCCTTGGTTACACAGCAGAACAAAGAGTGTTGGTTGGGCAAGCAAGGGAAAGGTCTGGAGGCTATCACGTAGGCAACACCCGAAACAAATTCTCCCTCTTAGCTTTATCACCTGAACCCCTAAGTGATAAAGCTGCTTGTGTACAGCTGAGGCAGGAATTCAGCCTTGTTGTACAATCTTTACCACTCTGGTGGTTTCCTTTCTGCAGCACTGAAAGGTTGGCAGAGGAAACAAGTATTAAACTGATGGCTGTGACGGACAAACTTGTGCTTTGTCCTGCTGGCAGGAGTGCCCTCTCTGGCCATTCCCTGCCACCCGGGGATTCAGGCTGGCAGAGGAGAGTGGAGCTCAGGGTCCCTGCAGGTGGCATGTCTCCGCTGCAGAGCTGCAGGGTCTCGCTGTCCTTGGAGGAGTCATCCCTCTGGTTAGCAGCTCAAGGGGATGATGGGTTCTTCCACCAGGCATGACGGTCCTGGGGGTCTTGACAGCATTTCAACTCTTTCCTCAGAAGCCCACCAAGCTCTGCTCTTACTGGTGAGATGCAATGGGTGGCAGCAGCACGGGCACATGCTGGGCTGGCTGGGAACAGGAGCTGCATACTGGGTTTTTTGGTTCATAGGAGTAGGATGGTGGTAGCACAGGTGAGGTAGACCTCCCTTCATCTTCTTCCCCCCTTCCAGACATCAGTCTGCTCATGCCCTTCACTGGACTGCTGTTCCTCTCTGACTGATAAAGATGGCATCTCACTTACTGGAAGAATGTGTTATTGGCTTTTTTATAATAGGGAAAATGTCTCTTAAACAAACAAAAAAAGGTAATTTTTGAATAATCTTTTTCACCCCCCAAATGTTGTTCCTTTTTTATAAAAGCTCCCCAGTTTCAATGAAAAATACAAATAGAACTGGAAAATATTTGTTTCTTTAGGAACTTTTAATGAAGAATAACAAAAATTGTTCCATTGGTTTTTTTGTTTTGTTTTAGCAGCTTCAGAAAACAAAGCAAATCATGGCATTTGAGTTGGGAGGTAAGTTTTCTTCATGTTTTGGTTCTAAAACTTTAGGCCTAATTTTCTTGGCCATCTCTATTAGTGATGCAGAAGAGATGGGCAAGCAGGAGAATAACTAAATTTCCAGACAGTACTGAACTGGGGGAGATACTGCCAAGGTTGGTGAGGAGAGAGATGTGGTAGGATAAGACAAAATCAAACTGCATGAGCAGGAAATGTAAAGTGAATTAAAAAAAAAAAAAAGAAATACTGTAAAAAAAGAAGATAAAAAAGAGGGAAAGAATAAAAACTTCAAAACTCACAGCTCTGGTAGTCAGGACTACTTAGAAAGCATGAAGAGGAGTAGGAATGACAGTGTGAACTTGCTCTACGGCTTTTTGGCTGAAGATGCAGCCAAAAGATAACTAGCTGCAGGCTGCATTTGTGGATGACACGGGAGGAATGGCTGCACAGCTCCGTCTGTGAACCTCAGCTATGAATGCAGCTTCTTCCTAAGCCACCGCATTCAACATGTGCAGCAGTGTATTGGTCACAGTCTGGACACAGCCCTTGGCTGAAACATTTGAAAGGAAAGTAGTTAAAGCGGAAGAAGCTGCTTCATATGAATGTCTGGAAGACAGAAATCTAATACTGGCCTAATTTCTTACATCCCCGTCACAGTGTCTGGGCTGGCGCTTGCTGCCGTGTGCCGTGCTGGACAGCCATCTAGAGGTATGGCTGTGCTGGGAAAGGGGAAGCAGTCTGGGTTGTTCAGACATTGTGCAGGATGGAGCAAGGGCAGGAAGGGACCTGGGGAGCATCTGGAGCTGTTGCTGAGCAGGGAACCTGCCAGTGGCACAGGAGCATTCGCTGCCAGTGCTGAAACCCACCAAAAGTGTCCGCGCAGAGAAGACCAGAACTGGTCTAAGGTATGGACTGGGGCTCTTCAGAGTTATGGGGCCAAGAACTGGCCTCAACAAGGTATGAAAGTGGTTACTGGACAGAGCTGGTGCTGCTTTTGGGATGTGTCTTTTGCTTAGGCCAGTGCCAACTGTGGTTTATCTCTTAGACCTCATGGAAGATTATGGCTGGGATAATAATACGTTTAAAAGCTAAAGCCAAAATTTCAGGTCTTGAAGAAAGGTAAGAAAACATATGTGGGACACTTTGCAAAATTTAATAGCTGGCAAAAATGCTTTCAAGAGAAGAAAACTTACTCTGGATGGTGAGTCCTGGTCCTCACCTAGTCTCCACCAGGCTTTGGCTCTTCTTCCTTGATGGGAACTTCACTGATTCATCCTGGAGTCTGGCCCTGGTGCTAGACCCTGGCTTTTCCCCTTTGCTCTTTGCAAACCAAAGATGATTGGCAAGTGTAAAAGAGTAGTGCAAACCCTAGGAATTATTGCCATCCATTTGAAGGGCCAAATCAGTGCTGACAAGTCCAGTCAGACTGGGGGTCTTCTAGTACCACATGTTGCAGAGCTTGCAAAAAATAGGGGATTGGAGCCACCTCCATCCCAGGGCTGTCCTGGGACTGCCGTAGTCCCAGGAGTACACTGGCTCTGCTGCTGGTTCTTCTGATTTCCAGGGGACTCAAGGTAGTGATCTGGCAGTGGAGAAGTGCTGAGGGGCAGGTACATTGAGCACAATCCCCAGCCACTAACATGGGGCAGTAACTTTTTTTCTTTACTTTTTTGATGAAGTAATTTTGGGGATTTTTTCCTTTGAAAAATATCTTTCAGATATTATATATTCTTTAGCATTCACAATTTTTTTTACTTTGTTTAAAAATGCTTTAGCTGTAAGTATAGAAAAAAAGATAACTCAGGAATGGCCTGGGGTCAGGAGTAGTTTTGTGTCCCATTAGTGAGCCGAGCATTTCGCCTTTTCAGTAATATAAAATTTCCTGGAGATAGCCTGCTTATGAGTCAAGGCCGAACATGATCTGCAGATCATCAAACCTGTCAGCCCAGTGCTGCTTTGTGCAGAGGGAACTGGTGACTGGCTGGGAGGTGTTAACAGATGAATGAAAGATGGTTGTCCCAGCCTGCTGGGGGGGACTTCAGGAGGGCAGTGACTTCTCAGGCAGATGACATGGTCAAATATGCACACAGTGTGCACTGCAAGATACAACTGCAGTCGCATTTCAGCCCCATGGAGATGAGGTATGCGTCAGTGCTGTTCTTTATGCAACTGCAAAAAAATTTCCATGTAAGTAGCTGAAGTGCAGGAGTGAGCCGCGTGCTGGAAAGGCTCTGTGAGCTGGCACACCAGCGCACCTTCAGCAACTGCGAAGACCCAGCTGGTCAATTAGTTCCTTGTGTTAATGAGTTAGGCTCAGGATTCAGAGGACCTCAAATGAACCTCCACCACGGGTTGCCTAAAGTCATCCACCAGCTTCCAGATACCCTCTCTAGTGCAGAACATGGTGTGACATCAGGATCTGGGGATCCGCTGGTTGATGCTGCTGTGGGATGCTCTCAACTCTTAGAAAATACGGCAAAGCTGATATAACTCCCCAAACAGGGGCACAATTACAGAAGTCCTCCCCTGGCTTGGAAACTATTTCTCCTTCTCTTTGAAACACTCTGAGCGTGGAGGTTATGAGATAAAGCAGGCGTAGACCTGCCCCCAAGCATGCGGGGTTGGAGCTAATATGGGAACTAAATTTCAGGGGCGTTATGTTAGTCTCTTCCCTATTCAGAAGGGGCTGTCTGTTTAATCACTGACTTTCACTGATTTATGGAGGGTTAGTTAAATGTCCGTTGAAGTCAATGGGAGCCGTTTGATGTCAGTAGACTTCAGTTAGGCCCACAGTCTGCCCCTTCTTGTAGCATCTGGGTAGGTGGCAAGTGAAAAGCATGAATGATAAAGCAGGCACTGAAAGTAAGGGAGGTCTGAAAGAAAAAAGCCTTCACTCGAACAAAAGCCTGGCTCAAAGGTACACTGTTTCTCAGAGCTCTGAAATGCACAAACTGTTGCTTTTTTTTCCCGGCTTTTCAGTGTTCTATTTAGGTTTTTTTAACGGACAGTCTGTTCTTCGGCTGTTATTACTTTTAAGTACCGCATCCCCCATTAGTTGGGGGTGTTGTAGAAATGACTGCATTAGCACGTATTTAGATGTGTGCCTTAGGAAGCTGCCTTGATTGATGTGCTCATTGTCTGGACTTTCCAAATGACTCTGTGGCTGTGCTTATCTCCATTATGCCATTCAGTTTTAAGCAACTGTGATGTTTTTGGGTATGTATCAGGGCTGGATTTAATCTTCAGAACATTCTTCAAACCTTAATTCTCACAAAGACAATTTTGGGGGAAAGTTGTTGCTGCTTTCCTGTTTTATAAGTTGGGGTAATGGATGCAGAGAGGTTTAAAGCGTTACCCCAAGTCAAGCCTGGCATCCTAGCTGGAGCTGGGATCAGACCAGAGGAGATCCTGACTCCATCCTCAGTGCTGAGGCTTTTCTTTCGAATACTTCTAGCCTAATGAAGCACAGTTTCTGGATGCCATGTGGACAAATGAGCCAGATCAAACAATTGCTAGCTGACACTCTCACCCACACTATTGCAAAGGCCAAAAAATTACTTTTCCATCAGCAACATGTGAATGCTTGGATCATCTACATCTACAGCCCAGTAACAGCCTCTTTGACCAAGACATGTCCCTACACAGTGGATTGTGGGGAGACAGACCAGGCATCCGTGCAATGTGTGCCATTCAGGGACAAAAGCCCATTCAAGGGTGGCTTCTTGCAGCAGCCAGGCCTATTCTGGCATCTGCAAAAACTCTTGAGAGAGCTTTTCACCTCTGAGTTGCTAAAGCCTGAAAAGGCTACTCTTTTTCTATGCTGATGTTTAAATAATAGCAAAAAGAACTCTGTACCTTTCTTTATTTTCAAGACCCTTTGGTCATTAAAAACAACCCCTTGCTTGAAAACAGTAGATGGCAAGAAAATAAATTTGAGAGGCTTTTTCCTACACAAAAGGTTTGTTGCCTCTCCTGAAGGCAGGAGGACTTTGCCTTTTGTAGTTAGCAGAATTAGAAAACACAAGGATAAAGATACGGGCGTCGGGGGATAAACTAGTGAGTGCTGTGAGTTTTGATACCAGGAATAATCTCCCTGTTTCATGTCTAGTTCTTTGCAGGACACTGAAGCAGATGTTAAGGGGGCACAGGCACAGCAATGCTCACACAGGAGTCTCCCATGGAAATGTGACTGAGTGGTGGCTCTAGTGGCAGACAATGGCTGAGTGGTTTAGGAGAGGTTACCAGCCTTCAGCTGCTGAAGTTTGCAAGTCCTAGGGCTAATTAGCGATGCCTGTGAGCTAACACTGGCCATGGGTTAGCGTGGGAGACCCTGCTCTTCTAATGGGATGTACAACTGAGGTACCAACCTGAAGATGCCACATTTTGCGTGTGTTGATCTATTGCTCTTTTTTTTTTTTTCTTTTAATTCCATGCTGCTGTAGTTTTTGTTTACAGTCCCTCCTAAAGTGTTACAGTTTGCTGCTGTTAAATGTCTGCCCTCCTCTGCTTCCAGAGGTATCCGGATTTCAATGAAGGATGAAGCAAATTCCACAAATACAGTCTGATTCTGCAAAATACTGCATGCCTTTGGCCAGCCTTGATTTCAGTGGAGAACAAGGTTATCAGCTGTCTGTTATCTTGCAAGTCTGGAGCCCACGTGCGGTGTTGGCTGTAAAAGATGTTATGAAAAAGGAAAAATACTTTTTGTTTGCAAGAACTTAATATATCACAGTATCTTCTATGGCTATTAGTAGAAATTAGTGTAGGATTAGTACCTAGAGAGGAAAAGAGGAGAAAGCAAGTGGATAAGGGACACCTTACATCGGGCACATGTAGCTCGGACTGTTTCACAGGGGATGGGGACAGCTGAAAATTCTCACTCTTTTGCTGGATCGGATTCCTTTGGTAGAAAGAGGGCAGGGTGCCCCAGGGAAATATCTCCATAGCCCAAGGCCCCCTCTGACATCAGGTCAAATATTCCGGGTCACATAACTGAAGGCTGCGTGATGAAACTCAATATTACAATGGATCAAGTGCTTCTGCCACATGGAGCTGGCATGCTCTTGCCCTAGCAGACTCGGTGTGCTCAGCAGATGCTCAGGGAGGATGGAGGGTTCGGCCGCGGCCGGG
>NW_010103635.1:0-15964 GCF_000699245.1 Pterocles gutturalis | reverse complement strand
CAGGAATGAGGGAGTCAACAGATGAATAAACCTGAGCCGCACTTAGGTTAGCACTGGTGGTCACCAACTGCAAACGGAAGGACAGTGATGGTGGCAGATGAACCTATGGCTGGGATGGAAGGGGAACAGGGAAATGATGTTGTGGTTTGAGGAATAGTTTTCTCTGCTCTATACAGAGCAAGAAATAAAGCTTTAAAAAAATGGGAGCCTTGATGTGCCCAAAAGGAGAAAGTGCCACTTTCATCTTGTCCAATGCCAAAGTCTAAAATTAAAGCCTATTAAATGTCAAGGTCCAGAGAGTGAAAAAAGTAAATCTTGCACATATTTAAATGTGGCTGACAGGCATTCCAGTGAAGAGACTGATCCTGCACCAAGAATGTGAAGTGGCCTGTCCCCTCTTCCAGAAAAACAAAGCCCAATGAGTTGCCTCCAAACTCTATTTTCAAAGCTCAAATCACTTTAAATTAATTGCTGCTGCAGATGTCCAAATAAGCCCCAGTTTCTATTATCTTTTTTCAGTAAAAATAGCTTATCCTCTGACATCTGGGAAAGGTGAAGGTGTTGCCAAGCGCTAAGCTGTCATAATTGCTGTCATAATTTGCTTTCTGATTGTTTAAAGTCCCATTAGTTAGATTTTGTTCTTCTTTTATACTTATTACCATCTTCTGATAGAAATGAGAGAGCATGGCTGATGGGAAGGACTCCCATATTCTGCAGAAGGGGCACATAACGTTTTACAAAATTATTCCCTGCCTGCAGCCCAAAGCGCATTGCAGGCTAAACTCTTTAATATCTTGAAAGCTCAAAGCAATGTGGAAAAGTAAGATTGAACGGCAAAAAAGCTATTTTTACTGCAGAATTGCTAGTTCACCTAATAAAATGCTCAGAATTCCCAGAACTTTTAAGACCTTCTGAAACTTTATTGCCACTTAGGCTTGCCTCTGATTTTTGTATAAATAAAATTCAGATCTTAAGGATGATATGGTGTCAGCAGTATTAATGTGTGTTATTTTGCAGAGTGAGACAAGTGCTGGTGGAAAGTGCTGGATGTGAACAGACCTGTCACAGGCGAGGTGCTGTAGCAGCACAGGCAGTTTCAATTTTCTCCTTTTCAGTCTCTTTCTCCTCATATTCCTCAGACTTTTTTCTAAAGAACCCTGTTCAGGGATATCTGTGCCCATTCAGGCTCTCTTCCCTCCACTGAAACTAGTAAAAGGCTCTCCAGGTATTTCTGATTAAAGTCTTGGGGTTTTGACCAATTCTTTGCTATATATCACTTAGCTGCTTTTCAGTGGGAGCGATTTAATTACAATTATGAGCCAGTATCTTGTAAACTTGTTTCTTTTGGAACCCTTTTCCCATCCCCAGGAACATTATTTCCATGGCTTTATTGCTCTTGGATGGGCTCTCGCCTTGCAACTGCCCTGGGTTAACGCTTGCAGAAGTTTGAACTGCTGGTTTGGCTGGGAGCATTCTCCATTGATCACCTCCCAATAACTCCCAGTGCCTCGGTATCCTGCAGGCTGCTTCAGTCCGGTTTCATTAGTATCCCTTTGATTTCACTCTTTGCAGTAAGTAGAAAGCTCTCACAGAGGTAAGCGATGACATATTACATCTACAAAAATTACGAATTATTCATCACAGCTAGATTCAAACCCATAAAGGCAGCTTATCTGTCTTTCTGCTGCTTCTCAGAGCTGCTCTTTTCTGAATCCTGAAGTGTCCAGAGTAAAGCTCTTCTGGCTGGGAGAGCTTTTTCCTCTGGGCACAACAGAAGGAGCTGAGCTTGAGAGGGACAGACCGGGAGGTTTTTATCCATCCTGATAAGACCAATGTTTAGGGCAGCTAATCATTTCATGAACGGTTCTAATGGTGAGATGACAGATAATCAAAGCAAAACCTAGATTTATCCTTAGACTTGGAATTATCCTGGTCAGAAAATCCTACAGGACCACATTTCTTCATTATGAGCTTGGAAGATTTCCCTGACTTTGGGATAGTGAGCACTTCTCTCAAATAACTGATCATTAGGGATCGACAAACTGCAGAGGGACCTAATATTTAATTGAAAACATACCTAAATTCATGCTTCCCATTATGTCCAATAAATCAATTGCCTCTTTATATGGGTGCTTTCAGGGGCTTCATATAGGCTTTGACATGCTCTCTGCTGTGCTGCAGACTTGCTAGCCCTGAGGATACCACAGTGGGAAAACGGTTCTGCCATATGTGGCAGAACCTCATTCACGTGCTTCCTTGGTTTTCACACACAAATTCCCACTATGACTTTCCACAGGCAGCTCTGCAGGACAGTGAGGCTTTGGTAGACCAGGCACTCTGGTCTGCACATCAGCCAGGGCTGCCCATGAAACCCTGACAGCAAAACCTGGGTTGATTCACAGCTTTTGCTGGCTTAAAAACCTGGCTTAACCCACAGGGATCAGGGTGAGGTTAACCCACCAAGCCTCTACTTTTTCTTCTGTTTTCTGCAGAGAAGAACAGCTTGCCAAAACAGCTGATTTGTGAGGAAATCTGATTTGAGTGTCAGTGAGTCTCCTAACCAGATAAATGCTTTACTTTCCACCCAAAAAGCACCACAGCTTTTGGGAGAGCTGTGCTCTGGGGCAACCAACCCCGTTTCAGACCCTCATTGTCCTCAGCAGCCCCCCAGCAAGGGTGGTGCCAAATGGCAAAATAGCAGAGTCTTGGAGACAGAGTTTGGTTTTGGTCTGAAAAAATGTGATATTATGTCCCTCCAAAAAAAAATCTCATGTTTTGAATGATGTCTCAGGGTTGTTTTTTCATAAAACTTTTTCACCTGTTTGCCCTGCCCTTTGCAGAGGGAAACCTGTGGACTGGGGAAGCTGCTGTCTGCCCCGGTGCTAAGCTTTGCAAACCCACCGTCCGGGGGCTGCTGGCGAGGGCAGGTGGTCAGGGACGTCCCGTAAATCCAGCGGCTGCGAAATCCCACCCTAATAAAAGCTGTACCCTCAGTTGCGCACGTCGGCAGTGGTGGGCGGGGGGAGGGCGAGATGGGTTAAGTAATGGTTAAATAAGGCGTGCTGTTGCTTCAGTAACCCCCTCCCGGTGCGTGTCAGAGCTGGAGCGGGTGTCTGCAGACCCCCACGGCTTTTTGACAGGGATGGGGGTCGGAGAGGTTGATGTAAATCTGCTCAAGATGAGTGACCTCTGGGCTGCCCTGGTACCCCCAAGAAATGATGCTGGGCTTAGTCCTGTTTAAAAAGGGGAAAGAATTCTGTCCCTATAAGCTGCTGAGCATGGCTCCTGGGGACCCCCCACCCCTTGCACCTTCATGACATCCCTGGGGGAGGAGGGTGGGATATTTTAGGGAGCAGTGTCAGCCTCGAGGACCTGCTGATTCTGCACGCTGGAGGTGGTGGTGAGCTGGAACCACCAGGTATCACCTGTGGGACCAGCAGCTGCCAAATCCAGCTTTTCCACGCTGTGCTGGGAAGGGTGGGCTCTTGCATTGGGTTATGGCTATGTCCACGCTCCCCTGTAGGAAGCAGAAATTCAGGGGGGGTTGGAGATAGCCGGTTATCCTTTCTGCAGGTGCAGCAGAGTGGCTTTTCCCCCGGGAGGAGGTTGGGGTGGGGAGGGAAGGCAATGGCTCAGGTGTGCCCTGGGTGCAGGTGAGCTCAATTGCTTGGTAAAGCAGACAGAGAACACAGTGTGTGCTAGAGGCTGGGGTGAGCAGAGTGGATGGTTCTCCACAGCAAGTTAAGGGGGAACTGGACTTTATTTGGGGTTTTTTGCAAGGTCTTGTGTTGGTAGGGTGCATTTTGCAAGGTCTTGCAGTGGTAGGATGTTTTTTGCTGGTTGGAGAGGACGTTGAGTGGAAGGCAGGGAGCTTGGGCTGGTGTTGGAGGAGACCAGCTCAGGGGCTGGTGTTGGTGGCCTCTGAGGCTGGTTGTCTTAGCAAGGCAATCCTTGTTTTGCTGTGTTTTGATGGTAAAGGTTGGAGATAACCTTACCTGGAGGACTAAGCCTTAGGAGGAGGAGGTGGTAGAGGTGAATGCTGTTATGTGAGGAGGTGGAAGGGGGTGATTAATGTGTTGGTATCCCACAGGGAGTGCGGTGGGGGAAGAATTATGGCTGGATTTCCCTCTTTTTGCTACAGTTGTGCTGCCCCCTTGTAGAAAATGTGAAATTTTGTAAGTGTTCTCTGAAGCAGGATTATTTTATCTCTCTTTTGCAGAGTTGCAATGAAATACAAGACTCATGGATGCCATGGTTTTCTATTTCTGTTACAAATCCCTTCCAAAATGGATGCATTTACTGTATGAAGTTGCTTGGACTTCCCAAAGGCTCCAACTCTTCAAAGATAACTGCAGCCTTCTGTCCTTGTGTGAATTCTTTGTAGACCTGAACTGGTTTGGGGATTTTCTTTTCTATTTTTACAAGTGAACAGGTATCTGTTATAAAGACATTAGTGCAAAAGGCACTGATTTTTTTGTAGGAGAGTCAGCAAGATGCAATCAGTGAATTGCAAGGTCCTTGCACCTCTTTAGCCTGGACAAGTGGGTTGGACTTGTTGCATTCTGCTGTGGTGCCTTTCCTTGGGCTTGTCCCGGTGCTGGAGGGAATTCTCGGTGCAGCCAGCTCCCAGCCTGATGGCTGAGGTAGTGCGTTTCTCTGTGCTGTGGCTTCTGACGGTGTCTAGACGAGGGCAGTTATTGCTGGGCTGGTTACTGCCCAGTCATGTTTCCGAGGCTGACTTGGCACTGATGTGGTCTCAGCACTTGAATCACAAAAAATGCAAGAACTGAAGCTATGGTTCTGATACCATCTCATGGCACTACCATCTGGGGCCCCAGGTATTACTGCTAGTGTTTTAGCCTCAACCTTGTTCACATCAGAGCAGATCAGTGAATTACAGATTAGGGCAGGTCAGAATTTACAGTTTCACATCCTAAAACTGTGTTTCTGTCCCTGATCACTGGGGCTGTTCACTTTTCTCCCCAAACTGTCCCTAATCCTAACTGATATTTGTTACACGCTATTAAACCTCTTGAGAAATCACAGTATCTGCTGTGTAATTTGCATTAGACAAGCATAGTCAGAGTTCATGGAAACGCTTTGTGAGAGCTTTCCCCACACCTTGCTGAGTTGATTCACTCAGGAGTCACCAAGGCTTTAGAGTTCTGTATCTGCTCGGGTTTTGTAAGGAGGCATCAAGGCTGGGAAATGAAGCGATGGTTTATCTCCCTCTTATGGCCAGATTCAGAATGGCTGCGCTGCACACAGCTTGTGGTAGTGGGGAAAGGGAGTCCCTGCACTGGTAAGCTTTGGTGGTGGTGGGTATGAGGAGCCCTGACCGATCCCAAGGAATTAAGCTGACCTCTCTTTAAGGAAGCTGATAAAATGTATTTTTCACTATAGTATAAACAGGCAAATAGCTGTGAAAGACTTGAACTACGCCAGTTCCTTGTGGGTTTGAACTGGGAACTGGAGTAACTGGTCTCCAGTTTAGCAAGAAGTTGGAGAACAGGATCCTGCTCAGGGGTGATTGCAGCTGTACCCCGTCAGCTGAAAAAGAAGGTGCTGTTAGAAAACTCTGCTGGTCCCCAGTGTACCCACGGTCCTGGTGTAGCGGTGTGCTTGAAGCAGGTGGTGTATGGGAAGTGTTCTAACAGTGGGTGCTGCTCTTGCTTTCTATTGGTGTTGTGCAGAGAGTAAAATACTCCATTAAATGTTCCAGGTATGATTTCTAACCCTCCCAGTGCCCCTTCTTCCAGCCAAAAATCTCTCTTCCAGGCATATTGGCCATGCCTCATTAAAACCAGGCATGCTTGTCCTAAGAACGGGGGAGGAAGTAGAGCTGGACGTGGTTTGGGTCCAAGAGCCCTATATTGACTACAGTGTGGATTCGGGGTGTGTTGGCAATGACCAGCTCAGTGGTTGGGGCAGGGGTTGGTTTGACCCACTATCCTGACAGGGGCCCAAGTTCAATCCTTCTCTGCGCCAAGGATTCAGGGTTGTGGCTTAGGCTTGCCTCCACACAGTTAGGATTATTCCCCTTTCGCAGTGTGGGGTTTTGTTGCCTGACCTGAGGCTGGTGGTCCAGGTGTCTCGCTCATCTGGTATGAAGATTCAAAACTGGGCTGGCTGGGAATTCTGTAATGAATTTTAAACTTGGAAGTGCATTACCATGATGTGGGAGTACTTGAGGGATAAGTAAGGCATGGGTACTAATGAGTGAAGGAACCAAAGACGAGAGATCTAACGTTCCTCTTTCCCACTTGGCTGTCCTCCCTTTGCCAGATATGCCTGGATTTCGGTCTTTGGTTACAGGGTCTGATCTAACAAATCTGCTGGCAGGGGATTGATTTGGACACCTGGGTTGGGTTCAGCTCTACCAGATGGAGACATCATGCTAACTCTAGGATGGGATGAGGTTACAAATGGAAGAACTGTCGCTGGAAAATACTGGCTGGTTTAGGCAGAGGCTAAATACATAATGGCAGTTTTGATTCTGCTTCTTTTGGTGAAATCTACTTGAGTCAGTGTCTGACTTGCCAATGGACTAGATACTAATCAGTAAAATAGCTGATGAGGGCAGAGAACTGGTTGGGCTTGAGTCTTTGCTCAGTGAGTTACTTTTTCTGTCACTTAGCAGCATCATTCCCTGGTGGTGAGATTAATGCTGTAGTACTGAGCCTGAAAAAAATGACCTGCTTGAGACCCTTCTTTGCAGTTGTGAAAGTGCTAGAAGAATGCATGTGTCTAAAATGCAGGCTCAGGTGAAACTGATCTCGTTAAGATGGTCAGAGCTGCAGTAGCTACCTTGCTCTGTTGGTAATCTGTTTCAGGTTAAACTGAAAGAAGCATCTCTGGAATTGTAATGGAACAGCTATGTAGTGAGTGTCTGGGGGAGCATCCATTTATTTTATGTAACACTTGCATGAGAAGTTGCAAAAAAATCATGAAGTGCCTATTAATCATTTACAGCAAGAATCAGTTTTACTCTTAAGAATGTTATAAACATGTTATTCATCACTTAACTGCTGTTCAGTACTTGTAATTAAGTTTCTCTTGGACTAAAATATCTGTTCATAAAAATAACATAATTGTGATTCCACCTAGATTGCTTTATGTGTTTGGTATGCATTACATGTACATTTTTCAGGAATAATGGGGGAAAGGCTCTCAGTTTTTCTAACATGACAGCATTTGGGACACTCAAAGGAAAAAACATCAGAACTGTTGTAAGGCTTGCAGTACTGCAAGTAACGCTTGAACTGAGATGTTTGCATGATACGAGAACCCCCAGAACAACTAAGAAAGCCTCCCCTTCTCTCTTTTCTCCAGTATGACTGTACATTTAGTTGGTTCACTTAAGAGAATCCAATTATACTTGTCTTTGAAGAACATTAGAGTTCAATGTCTGTTAAAATTTTAAGAATTGCGTATCCAGTGGAGTTCTGGGTTATTTGGAGTGCAGGACAGTGGCATTTTCTGTTTGCCGGGACTTGGATTCATAGGTTATAAACCCTCCAGGACACTCAGCTCTCCAGGAAAGCCACAAAAACCTGGGCCATACAGTTGGTGTCCAGACTTATTTCTCAAGCCTGCTTTTGCCAGAAGGGTCAGCTGGGAAAAGTTAATTAATACAACCCACTTGTGCTCTAGCTTGTCTGGCTTAAGTGTCCAGAGTGACCCATCAACCCCAGAAAAGGGCAGCAGCTGAGGCAGTGCTGGAGGGGAGTGTTGACATCTGCTCATGGCTTTTTGGGTGGCTATCATCAGTGGCACCCTGCTCTTTGTTGTTCTTCCTCCCACCTTAAGATCAGGGTGGTTTTTTTTTTGCTTTACTGTTTTAATCATATGGGATGTGTGATTATTCCTTTAATAGGAAGTCACGATCTGATGCTAAATGGCTTAATCAAAACCCCTGGTCTGGACAGGAAGATGTGGATTTCAAGATGACTCCACTCCATGGGACTTCAGCTATAATGTCTAATCCTTGAAACTTGTACAGTATATCGCAACTTACTGGTGTGTACATATGCTGGTGTGCGCATTCCCTTCATTCGTGTTTTCATTGTAGTGGGCCTAACCATAGCACCTGACTCCCTCCCCACTCCAGAACTTACGTAGGAGGGTAAATTATCTTCACTTTCCAGGCAAGCAAACAGGTAAAAAACTGGCCACGGGCATGGCTGTGGGCTAGCAGGACTCTGCAGAGACCTTGTACCTCCTCTTCCAGATCTGGTACCTACCTACTGAGACAGGCTGGCTCCTGCGGGCTTCAGACCCCGGTGTCTCCATAGGGCAGAGCAGCCACGGAGTGGCAAGGCTGGTTTTCCAAGAATGCAACTCAAACTCCCTGCATGTTTTGTTTAAACTGCAGCTGCTCTCTTGTGAATGGGCAGAACCAAACGCACATGGTTGGGACAGACAAAGCCGAAGAGGCAGAAAATCTCTTAAGCTCCTTCACATTATATCAGATGAAGAAATGATGCAATCTCTTGAAATTTATTAAAGCATGAACGTATTCATCTGAGAAAAGAGAATTCGAGGTACTAAATGATTGTCCAGGAAACAGGAACAGTCAAGTTGAATGTGAGAGGGACTCTGAGATCAAAGAGAAGGCCCATTTGACCACTGAGGCTCATCCTCCTAATGCAGGGCCCTGCCCCTGCAGCTCCACAAAGGCATCTAATTGCTTCTTGAATTATGCAAGTGTCTTAGACCTGTCCACCTCACCAGACTCTTCTGACTGTATTTAACATATCCAGCACAGCAATGAAAACTAATATGCTAACTTTAGTCCAACATCCTACTACACAGGGGAACACTTTCACTTCTACAGTGGGTACAAATTTGTGTTCTTGTTTTGGTGTGAAGATTTCTAACAGTATCATGGGTTATTAAGTCTGGAGTCATGTTTCTCTCAGTTGCCAGGGATAAATGTGTATAATCAAAGAGCACTACCTATGATTTCTTCACCATGGTAAGGACCTGGTGGTTCTTCTCACCATCCTATAAGATATAAGGTATACTTCCAAAGCTTGTTACTTTCAGGGCTCTGATCCAAAGCTAGGACTTTAGAGCCCAAACACTAAAGACTGTGATCCCAAATGTGGATTGGCTGCCTCAGTTCTCATCTGAAAGTTCCCCATCACTGCAGTCATGCACTCACTGTGCATAGGCTGAGAGCAGGTAAAGGCACCGCCCTGCACATGCACAGCGGTACTGGTCAGTTTAACACAGCACCACATTCAAAGACAGAACAATGAAAAAACCTTTTAAAAACTATAGTGGCTGAATCTGTTTCCCTTCACTCAGCTGTTAGAGCACTTGTCAGAGGTAGGGAACACAGGTTCAGATTCCCTCTTTACTGCAATAAATCCAGCTCCACTTACTACTCTTTAAAACTGAACTGGCATCCCTGCTCCCTAACTACTACTACTGTAGTCCAGACTTTGTCTAAGCACAGTTAGAACACTTTTCACTTGCTTTCTTTCTAGACTCTTGAACTTCCCCCCCCGCCCCGGTATGAATGGCTTAGCTTCAGAAAAGTGGTCCAGATGCCCTACCAGGAGGTAAAAGATCTTTTCCTGCCAAGAGCTGCCCTTATGGCTTTCAGGGAAAACACCTACTACTGATTTGGAGAGCAGTCTTTAACCATCAAATCAACATGCAGGAGAGCCCTTTCCTCACATACCTCTTGTCCTGTTCTATAGCAGCAACACAAACTATGTAACAGTGAGAGTCAAGCTACACAAACAGATTATTCCAAAACACAGATTTTTCAAACCCTATCAGGAAGGTTGTGGCCAGTCTAGCTATCACTAAAAAGTACAGGTATTCAAGTTCCCATTCTGAGAGGAACACTCTGAAATGGGATAAAAATATTGACAGAAGAATCATGTATCAGGAGGACTATATAGCACTGTGCAGAGTGCAAACTTACTGCAGTGGTGAAGTTCACAGAGTCTTGTAAAAGGTTTAAAATACCAGCTGTTCTGTCATCTCCATTTGTGCATATAACTGTATAGAAAGGAGGTACTAAGCAAAGTAAGTTAGCTACAAGATTAAACCACAGTATCAATCTTCCCTACAAATTGCCTGGTTTGAAAAGGGAGGAGAGTATAGCTGGAATTGATCTGTTCACGTACAAGGTCTCGGGGCAAGGCTGTAGTTGAGGTATGCAGCCCATGAGTAGCAAGGATTCAAATGTTAAGTGTTATTCAATGACAGAGGTAGTTATTAGCTTCTTAAAAGATTGCTATCTGAAAGGAAAAAGAATGGAATAGCTCTAGCCTATGGCCAGAATTGCACTGTTTTCACAAGGTTGAACATGCCTGCACCATCACTAGTACTAGACTGAACTTTATACCTCATAAATGATGTGCTGTAAGGTCAGTTCAGATTTCTGATACTTTAGATTTTTTGAGAGAGACCTTATATAGAGAGGAATACTAATATCCATCTTATTTCATGATAACTTCTACTAACAACCCCCTGTTTTCAGACCTGGATTAATCTATGAATGGTGTGAGGTCAAACTTCTATCAGGGTTCTGGCAATCAGGACTCATGGATTTCCTTAAAGTAGTTTTTCCTTGAGAAAAAAATTCTGACAAAGCTAGGAGTCAGGGATGCTTTTTGAAGTCTTTTATTGCAAAAGGTATGGACATTTGCTGGCAGAATATTTGATCACATTCTCTACTTGACTGTCATCCAGAGGACACTGCATGCATTCAAGCTGAAAGCATAGGACAGTTTCCACCAGGCACCTGAGAAATTTCATGGGAAATAAGTCTTTCAAGTTGAAAGAGACAAGTTTCAAACTGATCACCTACTCTGGTGTCCTTTGCTTCCCAGAGTTACTTAGGAAATAAGAATCAAATCAGCTATAGTTATAGCCAACTGTAAACGTTTTTCTGTGATGCAACAGAAATTATCTCAGTAATTGATCCTGAAGTGTTCTTTCCAGTTTTAAACAGGAAATGTCTTTCTAAAGTAGGCAGTGCAATGAGTTACACCTGACTTGGCACCTACTACTCAATGCTGTGTTATGCAGCAGTGGTGTATGATGCTTCCGCTTGTCTGGTTTACATCAAAGAAAATCTGTCAGCTCTTGCTTGGTCTCCAAGAGACTACCCCACCCCCTAAAACATCTTTCTTTTCTTCCTGCTCCCAAGCCTCCTATCATCTCAAACACTTCCCTGCTCCCTCCAGACAAGAGTCAACTCCCTTTTTTTTTTTTTTTCTTCCTACCCCCTTGCCTGAAGGCATGACTAACAAGAATACATGCTGCTCTCTGTGTTGCTGTTAATAGCAAAAATATCTTCACACTTTGGCTGTCCCTCCACATGCAGAACTCCAGGTGCATCTGAATTTCACCGATTTCAATGCCTTCCCACAGGTCTGATAAAGGCTAATCATCTTTGGCAGACAGCAATCCTGCACCAAATGGAACAAGTAATCCATTGCCAATCTAACAGGACACGTGTTCTGCAGCTGCTTAATATCAGGAACTCACTGCAAGAAAAAAAGAGAGTTTAGAGGATGGTACCTTCACCAGTAAATGTATTTGAATAGAGAATAGATTAGAATATATTAATTAACAGCTGCCCTTAGCTGCAGGTTATAATGGGCTTTAAACTATTTGAACGCGACAAATGCAAAGATCTGTCAAGGCATTAAGGCTGCATGTCACACATGACTGAATAACTTAGGATGATACTACAGGCATTTTAACCTCTACTATTAAATTAAAAGCCATGCTAATTGATCTAATCATTCCATACATAAGAACAGCTATTGTAGGTTACTTATTACTTCTTTATAAGGAAAATTCTTGCTTTCAGAAAGCCCTAGCAGCTAGAACAATTCACAATTAATCTCCTTTCATGCAGTATGGTTCTAAGTTCCCCAGCAAAGCTGCAGATTGAAATTTTCCATCACGATAGTGGTTCCTCAGTAATGTGCACACAGGCCTCGATATTCAAATCAACATTAAGATACAGGGCCCTAGCAGAGATGGGTGCATAGTCATTTGTGTTAAGACAGAGTAGCAATTATGGCCCCCTGAGGCCTCCGGAGTTATTTAAATCACAAAAGCCAGAATGAACTTGTTTGCAACAAAGGCACCCTCAGTCCTTTCAGCTGGAAAGATATAGGTTGCTCTATTTAAACCAGGCAATTTGGAAGGAACAGTTATTCACTCCCAGAGACATTACCCTTACTCCAACAGTGAATATTTCAGTCACTAACCATTCAACACTCCAGTGCATGTTCTAAAGAAGAGCAATGCTAAAGCATAATAACTTGTCACCACTCTACTTTCAGCTGTATTTCAGTAAAGGATATATATTTTTAATCCATTTGATATTGTTCTGAAAGCTATCTAGCCAATTCCATGTCAATTGCTGCTGGATATGCCTTTACAGGAATAAAAGGCCTTTTGGCCTGATCCAAAACCAGCACTGGCAGAGTCCACAGTGTTCCTTGATAGCTGTTTCACATCATACCTATGTCTTCAGTCCTAATATATTTTTAGCAGACACTTAAGTGGAAGCAGCTCAGATGACTGTCTGACATTGACAACATGCTGATGATCAAAGTGTCCTCCCTGACAAGCCAGGAAGAATATGATGTCTTCTCTGTCTTGTGTTATACAAACTACAGAGATGAGGTACATGACAAATATAAGTAGTAAGTGCAGAGATACAAGACCTTTAGGAAGCGTCCTGAGACGGAGCAGGAGGATCCTTATTCTCAGGCTCTGGAGGAGGAGCTGGCACACTGTCCTCTTTCTTTTGTGCAGCCAAAAATTCATGAATTGCCCTCTCTATCTGGGGCCTGAAGATGTGGTTTAGTTTTGGATCCACCACCTGAGAAATAATTCTGTCCACTCCAGCTTCCAGCATTCCTGACCTTGAACAAAGACAAAGGAGGCATTCAGCTCCTCTGAAAAACTTCTCCCAATCTCTTCCAGTAATTCTCCAGAGCCCTCCTGTCAACTGCAATTAGCATTAACATGGTGAGAACTGCAGCCCACTCAGTAGATCCTTAACAGGGAGTTGTTTCAATCACCTATTCCCCCCCACCCCCTTCACTTCTCCCCGCAGAATTAACAACTGATATCTGGTCTCCCAGGTACTTAAATGGTAGGTTGGACAAGAGCCACTTTAATAGGGCTCATGTGGAAATGAGGTCAACATGAAAACAAACAAACACATTTTTGGCACAAACAAGGGAAACAAGCTATTCTGAGAAGGAGGGTAGGTGAGAGCACAGTCTTTTCTTTGGCTGACTTGAGGGAGAAAAGGACTTCCCCCTAATAATGTTACTGTCGCTCACTCCTTATAACTGTTAGTCTAGACAGATGGGTATTAATTATAAAAACAAGCACATGTAGCACACAGCAAAGTTTCTGGAACTGAACACTAGTAACTGAAGTGACTTATTACTTCAGGGGCTGCGCCAGACTCTTGGATTGTGGGGCACAGGCTGTCTAGTAGGCTTAAGTCATGTCTGCAAGGGAGCAGGGGACAGGAAACGGAGACGTTGCCTGGCGCTTGGAAAAGGAGCCACAAGACTCATAAGGCCGTGAATGCTGGTGAGTGAGTGGGTGCAGGGTCATGGCACATCGTGTCACCTCCAGGTAACACCACATGTATGTGTGCGTGCAACAAAGCACATACACATCTTGACACTCTCTGCTCAGTCTTGGAACGACACAAGTGATAGGGACTCTCCCTAATACCGTGTGTCTATTCTGTATACTCGTAGCCTACTCAGAGGGAGCACCTTGCATTCTTCTCATTACAGGCTCGCTGATCTAACATCTGCCAATTGTCTGTTTCATTCTAGTGGTAGAGTAACATAGAGGAAGCATTAAGTGACAAACGTGTCTCAAGGACTCCAAGTAAAGATAGGAAATTCTGTACTTCCAGTAGACGCCCCCTTCTCTAATTACAAATTAAACTAATGTTATGTACTAATGATGTACAGGTTCTACCAAGTGCTCTGAAATACAGTTTCTTCTGTGCATGACACATTCTAATAGCTTTCCTTATAACCATAAATGCCATTATAAAGTTCCCTACTGCTCCTCTCCCCACAACTTTCACTATAAAGTTTTTATCCGTGACTTTTAGTCAAACAAGCTAAGGCTCATACTTCAGACTGCAATGAGTTAGCAGCAAGAGATACTAAACCTAAATCTCTAAGCACCATAGCTTAAGTTGGCTTTCCTGTCATGCTGGAAATGTAACATCTTAAATAGCTGTACAAAAGCTACCCTCTGCTGCATGAAATCAGAGTAGCCCAGTTTGATTACTGCCTGCTAGTGGTCAGAGTCTACTTCAACAAGCTGTGGCACCTTCAGGATTTTTTAAGAGAGGCTCTTTTCTGAAAATGAAGTTCAAGGTCATTCACTCAGCACATCAGGTACTATTTTGCCAGCAGGCAGTGTTGGCTATTTGCAGCAATAACTTGTCTAGATAACAAATATGAGTACTTCACCATGCTGCTCAACTCATTAAAATACAAATTTCAGGAAAAGCAGTAATGTAAGCATTTTAATGGGAGTTAAGACTGCATCCACTATTATAATGAAACTCAGGAGAGCAGAAGAGAAAGTGGTGTTGAAAAACTTAATTCTGCAAATTCTTATTTGACTTAGGTGATGAGATAAGATAGTTATATATTATTTATCAAATAGCATTACCGTTACTTTACAGAATGTTGCTTACTTACTGAATCACACTCTGCCTTAGACCATTTCGTAACTGGTTTTTGTTCATTGCTGGATTCCATTCCTGTTTGTCCAGGTGGGTTGATACAAAGTTGTCTACTTTCTGCCTCAAATTTTGATAGGCTGGCTAAAAAAAAAATAAATTCCATTTAAACAGCTAAAAGATCTCAAAACAAACCCCTGCTGGAGTCCTTCATAGTACATCTCTTGTCATGTACACTGCTGTTCTCTTATCTATATTCTTCATCCTTTCACTTTCTGAACAAAGGTATGCTTGTTTTACCAAGAACACAACAGGTAATTGCAAAGAACTTAGTCAGTGTGCTATTACAGTAACTTAAATAGCTGCATTGGTTGGTTTTAGAATTGTTGGCTACCCGTAATGTTACTTAGTGAAATGCAAACTGCCTGTGCAGACAAGAGCTGTTTAAGCAGAGTGCTTGTTTTCTGTAAACCTCCATCACAGAATTCCTAGGAAACCGGCTAATATATTGTCACTAACAAATAATTATTTGCTTCTGTGACACTAAAACATAAGATAAAAATTATGCAGGTTTTATCAGCGGAAACTTAATTCCAGTGAATGAACTGAACTAACAAACCCATATAAATATATAGAACCATCCAGATCCTGGTATCGTGCAAGGAAAGGACAAGAGGGTGGCAACATTTAAATTTCAGAATTTCATATGCATATGGGATGATGAAAGGTCAGTAACAGAGGAGCAGTGTCTGTCCTGGACAGTGAGCTCACAGGCCAGGGTATCTCTATCCTGACAAAGCTCCTCTGTCCTGCGGCTGCTCTGTGCTGATGGCCTGACAGCTTCAGGAAGTTTTTTGCTACAGCTGCTGGGGTGGCACAGAATGGCCACAGGTCCCACAACAGGACTCTTGCTGAGAGCGTTAACAATTTGGGAAAGCAAAACACCACTGTTTAACTTTGTCAGGGCAGGTGTGAACAACCCAGCTTCAGTACTGCCAGCAACTGCCCAGGAGTTCCTGCTGTGGCTGTGAAAGAACTTACTTTCAAAGACCAGTCTGAGAACATCTACGCCAGAAAAGAAGGTTCAGTGGTTGTTTTGGAAACACGGGATTCGTGCTCACCAGGAGCAGCGTGCTTATGGGACCCTGTTTTCCTAACAAGGCCTGGGCTGGAAAATGAAAGCCAGGACCACCCCCAGAGCCACCTGTGCGGCAGATGCCGGTCGCAGCGGGGAGGTGAAAGCCC
>NW_010103634.1:452-4332 GCF_000699245.1 Pterocles gutturalis | reverse complement strand
GCTCAGCAGCTGGGGTGGGTCGGAGACATGCAGGACACGCTCCCCATCCTACTGCACCAGCTGTGCTGCAGTGGGCACCAGGCACAGCTCACCTCTGTGTAGTGCTGGACCAGGGCAGCGCTGGTCATGGCCCCCCGGTAGTAGCAGGGTGTCACAACCAGTGCCACATTGGCCCCCGCCTCTGCCATGCTGACCGTCAGCTCGATGGTGGCCTGGGTGGCTGGGGGGGACGCAGAGGGGTGAGGAAATGACCCAGGGGGGATGCATGGTCCCTGTGCTGCCCACACAGACACTCACATTCGCAGCCCGAGCCAGCCAGCAGCAGGCAGTCCAGCAGCAGGCAGTTCCTGGGCAGAGCCCGGCGCACGCAGCCCACCACCTCCAGCCGTTCACGGGGTGACAGGTATGGGTACTCCCCGTTGGAGCCCAGGACCACCAGCCCTGAAATGCAAGCATGAGGAGGGCAGGGCTCAGGCACAGGTGTTCATGGGGTGGCTGTTCCTGCCCTCTCCACATCCCACTCCTGGGTGGGCACCAGGCACCCAGAGCAGCCTCTTTGGACCAGGAGGCTCCCATGGGTGCCCAGCAGAGCCCTGGGCTCCCCCACAAAGGGGCACATGTGGGTGTGTGCCCCCAGATGGCAGTGCCCACCCGCACTGAACTGAGCAGCAGTGGTGCCGTCCCTTACCCAGGTACACTCATGCGTGCCGTGGATGCACCCTGTGGGCTGAGGACAGTGCCTGAGCACCTCCATCCCCAGAAACCATCCCACACAGCACCACTAGTGGGGCATTTATTAGTGCCCACAGCCAGGCTGTGCTGTCCTGTCCCCAGCTGGGGACACAGACCCCTTTCTTGTGACCACTGGCACAAGCAGGCCAGCTCCAGCCCGGTGCTGCCAGGCTCTGGTGCAGCACCCAGGGCTCCAGGATGGGAGG
Organism: Pterocles gutturalis; assembly: GCF_000699245.1. Classification (NCBI taxonomy): domain Eukaryota; kingdom Metazoa; phylum Chordata; class Aves; order Pterocliformes; family Pteroclidae; genus Pterocles; species Pterocles gutturalis. The sequence goes on along the minus strand of NW_010103634.1, from coordinate 3,394 downwards.
AGGATTGGGTGTCCCCATCATTCTCTCTCCCTTCCTTGCCCCTGGGCACCCAGACTAGGACTCTGCAGCCCACAGTGTGCCCTCTCCTGTCTCTGTCCCTGCAGCCCTGGACTCAGAGCCGGGTCAGAAGAGGGGAGACCCTGGGGCACATCTCTGCAACCCCCAGCCTCTTCCTGCAGCCCCTCTCCTCCCATCCATCCATCTTGGGCAATCAGCAGAAACACATCCCATGGCACTGACCCTGTGTGAGTGTGCATGGGTGTGCAGAGGGTAGGTGCAAGCCTGAAGCTACGTGTGGAGTGTGTCTGCAAGCATGCACCGGAGTGTGGCAGGGGTGTGCAAGGACACACGCGTGTGCCTGGGCTGCCTGGACACATGCCATACAAAGAGCCCTATGAGGGTAGGAGCTGCCAGCCCTGTAGCAAAGTCCAGCTGGAGGCTGAGTACCCTTGGGAAGCCGGCAGGCCGGCACGCTGCCTCACAGCCCCTGCAGCGGACAGAGATTTGTCAGGAACCTGCATGGAGAGGGGCAGCGCTTACCTCGGAAGGGGATGCTGGCATAGCGGCGCAGGTTCCCCTCCAGCTGGGCATAGTCCACCTCCCACGTGTGTGAGAAGGGGGTGGAGAGGGGCGGGAAGATGCCCCTGAGGTCGAGTGTGTGCCCCAGTCCTGGGGGGGTGCTGAGCCCCTGGCACTGCCCAGGGGCTGCTCGACGCAGAGCTGCCAGGGCGGGCCGGAGGGATGAGGCGAGGAGGGTGCTGAGCGCCATGGTGGCTGGGTGCTGCTGCTGGCCGTGCTGTCCTGCCCCTCCAAGGGGCTGTTAATGTTTGACGGGACACGTGAGGGACTTGCGACCCATCTGGGCAGAAAACATGGGGGTGGTACCAGATGGGCTTAGGATGCTGTCCCCTGCTTCAGGAGCTGACCGTAGGATCTCAGCACCCTCTGGGTGAGCCCTGTCTGCCCCAGCTGCACTTTCCCTTCCACTTGTCAGCCCTCGCAGCCACCCCTCTGCCACTCCCAGGGCTGGGCTGCAGGGCCAGGAGGGACCGAGCACTGCAGGGAGTCCAGGGGCTGTGGGGAGGGTCAGCCTGCTCTGGGGGTTGGTGTAGGGTCTCCTGTGAATGGATGAGCAGGAGTGTTCCTGGGCAGGGATCAGCGAGCACTGCACTCAGGAGTGACCCAGCTTGCAAAGGAGCCACCATGTTTCCCTGGGGATGGCTCCAGCGGGGAACACGCAGCCATCCAGCCCCGCAGAGTGGCTGCCTGGCCGGGGTACAACTGCTGCTCTCTTGTGCAACCCCAGCCTCCAGCACAGCATGGACCTGGGTTGAGAGACCCTTGGTGTAGTTTTCCTCCCTGAGCTTGCCCAAGTGGGACTTTGAAGCATCGTGAGCAACCAGGGCATCATGCAGTGAGGAGTCCTGCCCCTAAACCACTCCTGTCCTGGCCCCATGTGTCACCAACACTCAAGTCTCTGTGCTAGGAGGGCACATCCTTGCTGACAGACAACCCAGCTCCCCAGCTAACCCAGCCTCCCCAGCCCCATCGCCCCCAGCACAGGCTGCCCAGCCCCACAGCCCCCTGGAGCCGAATGCTGCTCTTTGCTGGCTTTTATTGTCAAGGACAAGTCTCAGATGGATCCTGCTCCTCGGAGCTGAGCCCGGTCCCTGGTCCCTGCCCTGCGCTGTCACGCTGGGACCTCCATTTCTCCCTGTGGCTGCTCCTTGGTCTCCAGCGCCTGGCGTGTGTCCACCTGCCACTGCTGCACCAGGTCCGTCGGGGTCTTGCCAGCCTGGAAGGGTGGGCAGAGAGGGGCTGAAGAGGCAGGACATGGTGGGGCAGCACATGGCCCTGGTGCTGGCCCCCACCACTCACCTCATTCTTGGCCATCATGTCAGCCCCGTACAGGATCAGCATTTTGATGATCTTGTAGCGGCTAAGCCGCGTGGCGTCATGCAGGGCTGTGTCACCTTCCTGCGAGAGACGCAGCCTGGCTGTGGACCATAGTCCAGCTCTGGGGACAGGGACCCTCTGCCTGTCCCCAGCTCCCTCACACCCACCTCCCCATGAGGACAAATGGGACAGTGCATGCCCCAGACCTGGCTGCAGCCACCAGCACCCCAGGGCAGGGATGCATGTGTGTGTCTGGATGACGTGGAGAGTTCAAGGCAAGGGAGAGGGGATCAGTGTTGCCTCCCCAGAGCTGGCTGCATAGCTGTAGCACTCACCCTGTCCTGGGAGTTGATGTCCACCCCGCAGTGGATGAGGTGCTCCACAATATCAGGGTGCCCGGTCCGGGTGGCCACATGGAGGGGAGTGCTCAGCAGCTTGCAAGGGGAGGAGACGCACACCAGAGGGGATCAGCATCACCCCTGTTAACCCAACACAGGGCCAGCCCTGGTCCTCCTGAGACATGTCCCTGCCCCTGGCACAGCCTCATGCCCGAGGCTCTGCCCCGCACACCTTGTCCTTCACGTTGAGGTCTGCCCCGCGGTCCTGCAGCAGCTTGACAGCGTCCAGGTGCCCTCCCCGGCAGGCCCAATGCACCGCGGTGCAGTCCAGCTGGGAGCACAGAGCTATGTCACGATGGGGGACACCCCAGCCCATGTCCTTCCTCCACCCCAGCCAGTTCTCCCTGTGCCAGGGCTGAGCCAGCAGAACCCTGCCCGTGGCCACCTCAATTTGGGGACAGCACTGCCCCCGCTGTGGTGACCCCAACCCTCCAGTTGCTCTGGCTGCTCCATGCCCAGAGGCTCAGACCAGCATGGAGCCGGGGGCAGGATCTGGCCTCACCCGGTCCCTGAAGTCAACGGTGGCCCCGCTGTCCAGCAGCTTCTGCAGGATGTCCATGTGTCCCTCCAGCGAGGAGCGGTGCAGGGCTGTGCGGTGGAACTGGGGGGGCGAGGCATTGTGCTGGTGGATGCATCCATCGTCCCCAG
>NW_010103634.1:0-367 GCF_000699245.1 Pterocles gutturalis | reverse complement strand
GTGGCTGTGGGAGATGCTACCTCATCACATGTGTCAGGGGAGCCACCGTCTGCCAGAAACTTCTCGATGACATACATCTTGCCCTGGACAGCGGCTCGCAGGAAGGTCTCTGGCTCCACGGGACCCTCCTGGCAGTGGGACAGGCTCAGGGCTGGGGCATGGCAAGGGCATGGGAGAAGGGAGAGCATGGGGGGCCCCCTGCCCTGCTTCCTTGGAGAGGTCCCTGGCTGGCAGGGTGACCTGGGGGCTTGCCTGTGGGGCTCCAGCCCCTCTCCCAGCAGCCCCCCTCCTGCACCCTGGGATCCCCCAACGTACAATCTCCAGGGGCTCAGGCGGTGGGGGGGGCTCGGGGGTGGCCGCCCGCTCC
>NW_010103633.1:4782-5948 GCF_000699245.1 Pterocles gutturalis | reverse complement strand
CCTGTCCCCCAGAGGTCCTCTGCTCTGCCACCCTCCCCAGCAGTGCCACAGTCCTGCCCGGGGGTCCTGCCAGCTCCCCCACCTGCTGGCCCCCTGCGCCGGGCAGGACTCTGCTCTCCCAGCCTGTTGCATCTCAGCTGCTAAAAAGGTTCTTCGCATGACAGCTTTCTGCAGCCGGCATCTCCCTCTGCCTTTGGGTTTTGCCATCATCTGGCTCAGGCTGGGAGCAGAAATCCAAATTCTGTCTGGGGTGCTTGAGAGCAAATAGGAAGAGGGGTCCTGCCCCCCAGAAAAAGTCCCCAGGCCTTGGGCAGGGAATTATGGAGGGGCTTATGGGATTATGGGACATGGAGGAGAGAATCTGGGTGCAGGAAAGGGGGTGGTGTGGGACCACAGGGCCATGCTGGAGAGAGAAGGGCGAGGGGGTGGATGTTGCAAAAGCCGGAGAGATGCTGATCTCTCACTCCTTGGGAATGCTGCCGTGCCTCTCCGGCTGCCATCGCCCCAGCACCCTGCTCAGCGGGAATGCACCGGGGGTGCATGGCTGAGCCACCGTCCCTGTGGGGCTCCATCCCCGAGGGCAGACCGGCAGCCACGCTTTGGGGCACGCTGTACCCACAGAGCTGCAAAACCACCGCGGCCTGCACCGCGCTTCCTCCATCACCGGAAACGTGCAGGGTGCTGGGGCATCCTCGTCACCACCTTCATCTTCAGAGGCGGCCGCGGAGCCTCAGCTCGGCATTGCCAGCCCTTGGAGGGGCTGTGGGTCCACGTGTGGCGGTGTCACAGCTCTCACCCACCAACCACGGTGGTCACGATGGTGTTTGGCCGCTTCAAGTGCCAGCCAGAGCCGCTCAGGAGGGATTGGAGATGGAGCCCAGCTGCTCAGGGCACCGGAGCCAGCTTGGACGGCTCTTGAAGCCGGGCGTTTTGGATGAAACCGTTTTCCAGTTAGAGTTTGCAATGAGCCGTGAGTGCTGGCCTGATCCGGCAAGGGAATTTATCCAAAAACCTCATTCCATTTGGGTCTGAAACAGCGGCTTCTGCTGCCCTAATGAGTGCTCATCAATAATTACGTCCCATCAGTCCCAGAGCCAGCTCGTCCCCAGGAAGGAGCGAGGCTTGTGGGATGTGTCCTCCTCTGCGGATCACCCCTGGCCCAGGCA
>NW_010103633.1:3923-4660 GCF_000699245.1 Pterocles gutturalis | reverse complement strand
CCGTCACACTGGCTGCACCCTGCGCTCCTCTTCCTGCCGTCCCCACCAAGGAGGAAGCTTGGAAGCCTTCTGCTCAACAGGAGAGATCAAAGACGATATCAGAAAGTTTCTTCTGCTTCCACTTAGAGGAAGAGATGCTTTGTGCCAGCTGGGAAAACAGAGCCCCAGGGTGATTAACCCCTTCCTGGAGCTCTAGCTCCCAGCAGAGCTATGGTTTCCATCCCCTGGATGCTGTGCCTCCTGTGGCAGTTGTTGCACCCCCACCTCACCCTCTCAGGGCAGCTGTTGTCCCCCTGCCCCACACACTTCACCCCAAGTGCCGTTGCAGAGGAGCCACCACCGGGCATCCCCGCGGTCCTGGCGTGACCCTGCCCTCACTGTGACATCCCGGGATCCTGCCCTCACTGTGACATCCCGAGATCCTGCCCGCATCCTGACATCCCGGGATTTTGCCTTCATCCTTACATCCCGGGATCCTGCCCTCATCCTGGGATCCTGCCCACATCCTGACACTCCAGGATCCTGCCCTCACCGTGACATCCCGAGATCCTGCCCGCATCCTGACATCCCAGAATTTTGCCTTCATCCTGACATCTTGGGATCCTGCCTTCATCCTGACACTCCCAGGGCCAGGGACTGCCTGCGGCGCTGCTGACCCGTTGCCCAAACCAGTTGGGCTGTGCCTGGCAGGAGCAGGATCTGGCCAGCACTGGGCAAGGGGGGCTGGATGTGACAGT
>NW_010103633.1:1597-3739 GCF_000699245.1 Pterocles gutturalis | reverse complement strand
ACGCCGGCTGGCCACCCACCGCAACGCCTTCAAGCGCATGGCGGTCATCCAGGCCTTCCTGGGCTCCACCCCGCAGCTCACCCTCCAGCTCTACATCAGCGTCCTGGAGAAGTACGTCCCTGCTGCCCGAGGTAAGGGTGCCTGCCATGGGGGTCCCCAGGGTCACGCAGGCAGGACCCCACCAGGACATGGTGGCAGCTCCTTAGCCGTGTGGGATCTGAACAAAGCTCTGGGGGGTGCTGGGGACACAGCTGCCACCAGACTCCCCTAAACATGGAGCACAACCTGCAGAGGTTGGGCACTCAGCTGTCTCCTGGATTGCTTTTCCCACACCCAGCACCCAGCTGAGGCTGGGAAGGCGGGCAGAGCTGGCTGGGACCGAGGCGCCAGGCACTGCTCCCATCCCAGCAGCTTGCAGACGCCTGCCCTATGGAGCCATGCCACCCACCCTGTGCCCTGTCCCTTAAAGATATTGTGCTGCTGCCCCAGGCTGCTCCAATCTGCAGTAGTTACTGGTTTTCTCCAGCTAGCTATGGGCTCAGGCTTCCCTGTGATCCTTCCATTGGACCTATTTCTGAGCCTTTCCCAAGAGCCAGAGCGCCCAGCCCAGTGCTCCCAGGCTCCATCACCTGCTCCCAGGGTGTTGTTGTGCTCAGGGGCTGGATGAGCCAGAGTGAGCTTTTAAATCCCTCTTTGGCACGCTGCCGAGCCGGGCGGGCAGGAGAGCTCTTTCACCATTCCAATTGCAGCGCCTGGTGAAGGAGCTGCCCTTGCCAACCTGCTCTCCTGGCTGTGCTGGGAGCCCAGACCCTGTCCTCTGTGGGATGGGTTCCTTCATGCAGGCATATGGAAAAGGGAACGCAGGAGGTGCCCTGTAGCCCCCTCCTTGGCCACAGCCCCCTGCAAGTGTGTTTTGGGGAGCAGGAGCTGTGGAGGCAGGAGGATGAGCCCCAGCTCCAGCAGCAGATGTGGGAAGCAAGTCCCAGTGGACATGTTTCAGGTGATGCCCTCGCAGCTCAGGTGTCTCAGTTCAGCCCTGCAGCTCACAGCCAGCACGGTGTGACAGGGACCAGCCACACGCTTCCTTTTTTCTCTGTCATGGTTTTCCCGGCTGGGCAACACGTGAGCAGCTGCTGGAGTTCCCTACAAATGACCTTGGCTTTGCAGTCCTCGGATGGGGGTAGCTCTTGAGATGTTCCCAGGGTGAGTGGTGGGCTGTGGTGGAGCAGCCTTTGGTCCAGGGGAGGGCAGAGGGATGCTCACAGCCCAGACCATGCCCCAGGCACCCTTGAGCAGCATTTCTTGCACAGGGCAGGGGGGCTGGTGCCTGGTTCAAGCACAGGAATGGCCCTGTTTCAGCAAAAGCTTCTGCTTTATTGATGTAGGGAGAAAATCTAAGAGCAAAGCCTCCTGCTGCCTGCAGGAGCCACCCCATCACAGTGTCTGTCACCACCAGCCACGAGCTGTCCCAGCAGTGCTCACATTGACCCTCCTGCAGCAATCTCTCGGGTTGTCACCTCGTGCTTCACGCCCAGGGCAGCAGAGGGGCCGGGCACACAGTCCGGTCTCCCCAGCACTGCCTGACTCCCCTTCCTTCTCCTTCTGCAGCCGTCCTCATGGGCATCTGCCTGGTGTCAGTCACCTACGGTGCGCTGGTCTGCAACATCCTGGCCATCCAGGTCAAGTACGATGACTACAAGGTCCAGCTGCGCCCACTGGCCTTCCTCTGCATCGTGCTGTGGCGCAGCCTGGAGATCTCCACGCGTGTGGCCGTCCTTGTGCTCTTCAGCACTGTCTTCAAGCACTGGATCATCCCCATCGCCTTGGCCAACCTGCTGGTGGTCTTCTTCTTGCCCTGGGTGCAGTTCTGGCGGAGCGGCACCCGCCTGCCCGACAACATCGAGAAGAACTTCAGCCGGGTGGGCACGGTGGTGGTGCTCTGCGCCTTCACCCTCCTCTACGCCAGCATCAACATGTTCTGCTGGTCGGCCGTGCAGCTCAAACTGGCCGACCGGGACCTCATCGACAAGTCGCAGAACTGGGGCCGCCTGGCCGTGTACTACGTGGCCCGGCTGGTGGAGAACACGGCCCTCGTCATCCTCTGGTACTTCTTTAAGACGGACGTCTACGAGAACATCTGCA
>NW_010103633.1:1229-1579 GCF_000699245.1 Pterocles gutturalis | reverse complement strand
CCTCGGCTACTGCCTGGGCATCTACTTCATGCTCCTCTTCTTCCAGTACCTGCACCCCTGCCGCCAGCTCTTCAGTCACAATGTCGCTGACTTCCTGCACTGTGTCTGCTGTCGCCAGCACCGGCCGGGGACCCCCCTGCGCCTCCAGGCACCCCACGAGCCCGGCGTGAGGCACAGCATCGTCTGAGGCATGGACAGCACCCGGCTCCTCCAGCTGGCTGCGGACACAGGGACAGGCAGCACTGGGATGTGCCGGCAGCCGGAGGGGGCTCATGGCACAAACTGTGCCAGAGGCAGGCGCTCCCTGCCCCTGCAGTGGCAGTGGGTCCCGGTGTGTCCCCGTGACCAGG
>NW_010103633.1:631-905 GCF_000699245.1 Pterocles gutturalis | reverse complement strand
TGAGGTGCGGGGCGCCGGGGTTGCCACGGGCGTGCACACTCACGCACTCCCCATGTAGCCTGCGTGCTCACGGTTACCGGACTGGGGATGTGCCAGTGGGAAATGGGGATGGGGGGAGCCCCGCCATGGAGCCTGTACGATGCAGGAGCATGGCAGGACAGAGAACAGCCTCATCCTGCGCCTCCATCAGCGCGGCCATGGCCGCGGGCCAGGAGCAGCCCAGCACGCCAGTGAGGAACAATCCTGCCCAACCTGTTCCTCCAGGCTCCAGGCC
>NW_010103633.1:0-587 GCF_000699245.1 Pterocles gutturalis | reverse complement strand
AAGGGTGTCTGGCACGGGGTGGGGATGCTGATGGGACCCCAGCATCCTGACCCAAAATGATGAATGTGGCCCTCCCCCCCAGCACCCATTTGTGGGGTCAGCTCACTTGGGAGGGTGCTGGGTGGCAGGATGAGGGTGCTTAGCACCCCTGGGGTGCACACAGCGGTGCTGGTGTTCAATCTTAATTCACCTGTCCTGGAGTGGGTCCCTGGGATGGATCCTGGCACCGTCACAGTGCCATGCCCCCAGGATGCTTCTCCTCCTTTGGGAATAGCACATCTGCTGAGCCGGGCACGGGATGGACTCTCCCCGACTTCCTCCCACCAGGAAATTCCCACCTTAAAAAAACCCATTTTTGTCCCCAAATATTGCAAAAAACTGAGAAGAGCAGCTTGATGCCCTGCAGTGCCCGGCCATGGGGCCGCAGGGGACCCCTCAGCAGGGGACTGTGCCTGGGAGCATGGGGGGCTGGTTTTGGGGCTGGCCGATGGGGTCAGCCCTGCCTTCCTGGAAGGTTTGCTTTGAAAGCACCCGACATTTCCTCAACAACTTTTCAGGGGAAATTCCCTGGGGTGCTGTTCCTGCAG
>NW_010103632.1:1580-1822 GCF_000699245.1 Pterocles gutturalis | reverse complement strand
TGAGCAGCGCCCGGGGATGCTTTTCGCTGCCTGTTGGAGGGAGAAAGTTGGCCAAAATCCCAGCTCACCCAAGGGCACAGAGGTGGAGGTGACCCCAATTCATGCTTGCCCTGCGGTCACCCCCGTCGCTCCCTGTGTCCCCATGATGGAGACAGGAGATGTCCCCAGTCCTGACCTCTCCAATGGTTCTCCCAGTATACGACCCTGCAAACCGCTGCCACCCCAAACATCTGCCCCCCCCA
>NW_010103632.1:0-1518 GCF_000699245.1 Pterocles gutturalis | reverse complement strand
CAAATCCCTGGGTACCTGAGCCCCTGCCATCCCCAACTCCTGGGTACCCCAAATCCCTGAGCAACCTGAGCTCCTGCCATCCCAAATTCCTGGGAACCCCAAATTCCTGGACAACCCAAGCCCTGGCCATCCCCAACTTCTGGGTACCCCAAATCCCTTGAGTACCCCATACCTCTGAGCAACCTGAGCCCCTGCCATCCCAAATTCCTGGGAACCACAAATCCCTGGACCACCCAAGGCCCTGCCATCCTGAAGCCCTGGGTACCCCAAGCCCAGAGATGCTCCTGTGGCTCTGGCACGTGCTGGGGTGACCACAGGTGTCCCCTGGGGCTGTCCTACCCCTACCTGCTCCCCAGGGCTGGGCTCGGGGAGCAGAGCATCCCGGGCGATGCAGGGAGCATCTCCGGCTTCCAACGCCGCTGCCAACCTCGCTGGCAGCCCGGGGAAACCACAGCTCCTGCGCCAGCCCCAGCATCCTGCCCTGGTCCATCCCTGCGGCGCCAGCCTGGCACCGGGAGCTGGGCTCCTGTGTGGCCAGAGCTCCACCAGCTCAACCCGCATTTCTCCGGGAGGTGCCGGCACCGGGCTCCGGGCAAGGGCGGGTTCCAGTGACAAATTGCAGTTTTCAGTTCCCAGCCGCTCTGGCTTTCACGCTGTTCAGAAGAGTCATTATGTTCCTTTCTTCTTCTCTTTCTCTTTTATTTTGTTGATGGGGAGAAAATGGGTATTTCTTATTCTCCCTTCCCACTGAACCAAAAGAACCTTTGCTTTCTTTTTAATTTTTTTTCTCCCCCTCGCTCAAGCCTTTTATACAAATTAATCTCCGAGCTGAGGCCAAGCCTGGGGAAATGTCATGTAAAATTATGAAATTCTCGGAGCCTAACAGGAGTAATTACAGGGGGTTAGAAAGCAAAGTCTTTCACAACTCGAACAAGAGCGGGCTGTGACCCAGCACTCGTTACAGCTCATCAACATGGTAATGAACCGGCAGCAGCATCGGGGCTCTCCCAGCGCTCCTTCTTCCTCCTCCTCCGGTCCTGGTCCCCCGGCCGGGGCGGAAGCGGAGCCTGGCGACGTGATGCCGTGTTTGTCTTTCTGAGCAAACACCGCGTGAGCAGAACCGGTCCGGCGGCCGAGCGGCATCAGCTGCAGCCCAGTGGCATCAGCAGCGGCCAGGCTCAGAGCTGTCAGTGTGCCGGCAGAGACGTGCTCCGGGAGGATGCTCATCCCTTCGCTGAGTTATTCCGGCGTAGGAAGGATGCTGATGGACAAGCTCACCAGCCCGTGCGTGAGCAAAGCACCTGAAACCGGGGAATAATTGGCCCGGTGGTGACCGAACGCCCCGGCGAACATTTTAATTACGGAGTGAGCATTCATCATGTGCTGCTCCCGCGGCGCAGCTGCTCGGCATCACGTTTGCTCAGGGCTCGGAGGAAAGTTTCTGTCGTGGCCGGGGCTGTTTGCCGTGGGCACAGGCTGGCTGTTTGCTTGGCATGGCTCCTGCTGCCAGTCTGTGCC
>NW_010103631.1:0-2126 GCF_000699245.1 Pterocles gutturalis | reverse complement strand
ACACGCGTGTGCATGGATGTGTGCATGCGTGTGTGCGCGTGCAGGGATATTTGGGCGTGTGTGCATGCAGGGAGGGGTCTGTGCGTGCTTGCACACACGTGTGGGTGCGTGCACGCGTGTGGGCGCCTGTGCTTTTCCATGCACACGTGTGTATGCGTGTATCCTTGTGTGTCTGTGTGCTTGCACCTGGGTGCACGTGCGTGGATATGCATTTGCACGTGTGTGTGCGTGGAGGGAGGTGTCTGTGTGTGTTTGCACATGTATGTGCAGGCGTGCACGTGTATGCATGCTTGTACATTTGTGTGCGTGCGTGCAGATGTGTGTGCATGCATGGAGGTACACTGCACGTGTGTGCATGCATGAACATATGTGTGAATACATGTGTGTGCATGCAGGGAGGTGTGTGCACATATTTGCACGTTTGCACGTGTGCGAGGTTGCTGTGTTTCAGCTCAGGGGTGAGGGAGGGAAGGGGGTGCAAGGCTGTGTGTGTGCACACGCGTGTGTGTCATCCGCTGGCCGTGCACGTGTGTGCGTTTGCAGGTGCACGTGGTTGTGCGACAGCGCATCCGTGCACAGGTTGGCTGGTGCTGTGTGTGCAAGGGTGTGCACGCTTGTGCGTGGGCGTGCACTTGGGGATGTGCGTGTTGGTGCATCCAAAGGTTTGCAGGTGGGTGTGCACGGAGGGTGCTGTGTGTGTGCAAAAAAAAAAAAAAATGCATGTGTGTGCTTGTGTGTGTTTGCTCGTGGGTGTGTGTGCTCGTGCAGGCATGTGCTCGTGTGTAAGCGTGCTCGTGTGCATGTGCTTGTGCATGTGCATGCTCATGCATGCACACCCTGCGCCACACCAGGGTCTCCCCCACTGTGTGCTGGGGTCTGTGCCCCCCCCACCCTGGGAGCAGGTGGGTGTCCCAGGGTGGGGGTCCCTCACCCTCCCCTCTTTCCCCACCCCAGGCCCACGAGCGGCTGGAGGAGCGGAAGCTGGAGGCGGTGCGCGGGGACAACGTGGAGCTGGTGCAGGACATCCTGCGGGACCTGGGGCAGCTGGCGCGGAGGGACGGCGCGGCCGCGGAGCTGGCACGCATCCTGCGCGAGCCGCACTTCCAGGTGGGACGTGCGTGCAACACGCGTGTGTGCAAGGAGATTATGCAAAGTGGGCGTGCAAGGGGGATGTGCAAGGTGGGCGTGCAAGGGGTTTATGCAAGGCGGGTGTGCAAGGTGTGCGTGCAAGGTGGGGTTGCAAGGGGGTGTGTGGAAGGCGGGTGTGCAAAGTTGGTGTGCGAGGAGAGCATGCAAGGGGGGTGTGCAAGGTGGGTGTGCAGAGGGGTGTATGCAAGGTGGGGTTGCAAGGTGGAATTGCAAGGCGGGTGTGCAAAGTGGGTGTGCAAGGGGTTTATGCAAGGCAGGTGTGCAAAGGGGGTGTGTGCAAGGTGGGTGTGCAAAGTTGGTGTGCAAGGAGAGCATGGAAGGGGTTGTGCAAGGCAGGTGTGCAAGGTGGGCGTGCAAAGGGGGTGTATGCAAGGTGGGCGTGCAAAGGGGGTGTGTGCAAGGTGGGGTTGCAAGGTGGGTGTGCAAGGAGAGCATGCAAGGGGTTGTTCAAGGTGGGCGTGCAAAGGGGGTGTGTGCAAGGTGGGCGTGCAAGGTGGGTGTGCAAGGAGAGCATGCAAGGGGTTGTGCAAGGTGGGTGTGCAAAGGAGGTGTGTGCAAGGTGGGATTGCAAGGGGGTTGTGCAAGGCGGGTGTGCAGAGGAGGTGTGTGCAAAGTGGGCGTGCAAGGTGGGATTGCAAGGGGGTTGTGCAAGGCAGGTGTGCAAGGCAGGTGTGCAAGATGGGTGTGCAAGGTGGGGTTGCAAGGGGGTGTGTGCAAGGCGCGTGTGCAAAGTTGGTGTGCAAGGAGAGCATGCAAGGGGGTTGTGCAAGGCGGGCGGGCAAAGGGGGGTGTGTGCAAGGTGTGCATGGAAGGTGGGCGTGCAAGGGGATTTTGCAAGGGGAACGTGCGAAGGGGGTGTGCAAGGCAGGCGTGCAAGGCGGGCGTGGTGCCCCCCGTGTTGCAGTCGCTGCTGGAGACCCACGACTCGGTGGCCTCCAAGAGCTACGAGACGCCCCCCCCCAGCCCCCCGCTGGACC